>NC_029786.2:38672356-38677736 GCF_000816755.2 Arachis ipaensis
AATGCACATATGATAGAACCAAAATATATGTTGATACATGAGTATGGATTGAAAAAGGGAATTCTGGGTAGCTAGGTATGAACTTTAAAGATTACATTAAGTGTATACAAGTTATGTTAGAGCTTGGGTTAATTAAAGATTCAATTTATTAGCTCACTTGACCAAATATACACCCCTACCTATACCTTAGCCCCATTACAACCTTGAAAAGAGCTCATGATGTTTGCATTGGTATATTAACTGTTATTGATTGGTTAGGAGAAGAACAAAAGTTAGAAAGCATGATTAGAGAAGGATAGAGTGATCACCCTATACACTAGAGATTAGAGCGTACATAAATTATCAGTGAGGGTTCAATACTTGAATTTTCATGTTCCCTGCTTTCATGAGCTATCTTCTTGTGCTTTTATCCATTTTATTGTATAATGATAGAATTAGTAGAATTTGATTTGTAATTATTTTGAAGAGCTTATTTACTTTTGATCAAGTAGGCAAGAACCATATAGTTGCATTTATTTATATGTATATAGGTTTGCATTGCATTTCATGAGTTTCTACATGTTCATACTTATTTCCTTATCTCCTTCAATTAAGCATGAGGACATGCTAATGTTTAAGTGTGGGGAGGTTGATAAACCACTATTTTATGGTTTATATTGTGCTTAATTGTGTGGTTTTATCATGATCCTTACCCACTTATTCATTAAATTAGCATGCATTTAGATTTCCTTCCTGAATTTATTACATGTTTGAAAACTGCTTCCTAGAGACTTTAATTATTTATTTTTAATTCTCCTTTATTCCATTCGATGCCGTGATCTGTGTGTTAAGTGTTTCAGATTTTATAGGGCATGAATGAGTTAGAGATTGGAAAGGAGCTAGCAAAAATGGAAGAAACACAAGAATTTTGAGGAGATAACCAGCGAGAAGTGACGCGGTCGCATGGCTCACGCGACCGCGCGAAGGAGAGCAAATCGCAGCGACGCGGCGGCATGGCTCACGCGGCCGCGCGGATTGGAAACCCCAAGCGACGTGGTAGCGTGGACGATGTGAACGCGTGGCGAGGAAAAACGCGAATGACGTGTCCGCATGGATGACGCGATCGCGTGACATGTGCGATCTGCATAATCTGCAGAATTCGTTGGGGGCGATTTTTGACCCTATTTCGGCCCAGTTTTCGGCCCGGAACAGAAGACTAGAGTCAGAGAACATGCAAAAATAAATAACACATTCATTTAGAGACAGTTTTAGATCTAGTTTTACTCTCTTAGGTTTTTCTCTCTAGGTTGTAGAATTTTAATTTTTAATTTGGTCTTAGCATTGGAACATTGAGAAGGGTTATTTCCTCATCAAGACTTCGTCATTCTAGTTCATTTTCTCAACTTGGTTTTATTCTTCCATGTTCTTTGCTTTGTTCAATTTTGTCATTTAGATACTTTTATGATTATTTAATGCAAGGATTATTTCTTTTTAATTCAATTTCAATTCCAATAATCATGTCTTCTTTTAATTCCCTTTCATGTGCTATGGATTCTTTATTTACAATGCGTGAGTAGTTTCCTTACTTGATGGGGAGTTGATTAAAAAGGAACTCTTGAGTTGGAAGGATTGAAAGAAAAATTTGTAATTGGGTTAAATGTTGAATTGCTATCCTGTCACCAACGCCAATCCCTTTGAACTAAGTGGGTTGCAACTTGTGAACAGATCTCGCATTCTAACTTGTTTGACTTTCCCTTACTTAGTAAAGGATAACCAAACAGAACAACCGTTAATTATAAATTAATCTTACAATCATTCCATCAATAGTAGAAATTCTAACCAATCAACTCCCAGTCAAGGCTTTTATTCATATTAATTAAATTTTCTCAATTTACATTCCAATTTACTTAACTCAACTTCTTTGAACATCTTATTAATAAGATAGCACACTTTTCTGCAACTCGTTGGGAGACGACCTGGGACTTAAAACTCCCAGTAATTTTTAATTTAACTCTCTGTGACATATTTCTAAATTGATAGGTAGATTTTCGGTGAGTTAAGAACTATACTTGCAACGTAACCATTTTTAATAATTTTTAATTCACCAGCTTCTACGTCTCATCAGCTCTTCAGACTCTTCTTCTTCAAAACTCTCCTGTACTTCCCCTTCAAGTGAGTCCAACCTCATACATTCCCCCAGTTGTTCTTGTGGGTAACTCATGGCCTTGAACACATTGATTGTCATATTTTCATTGTGTAATCTCAGGGTGAGATCACCTTTTTGGACATCAATGACAGCTCCAGTAGTGGCCAAGAACGGCCTTCCCAGGATAATGGAGGTCTTGACTTCCTCCTGCATGTCCAGCACTACGAAGTCTGCCAGGAATATGAAGTCTCCCACTTTCACTAGCAAATCCTCTACTACGCCATGAGGGAACTTGAACGATCTGTCTGCCAACTGTAAGGCCATTTTTGTTGGTTTAGCCTCCTCTATCTTCATCTTCCTCAACATAACTACTGACATCAAATTGATGCTGGCTCCTAAGTCACAAAGAGCTTTCTCCACTGTGATTTCTCCTATAATACAAGGGATCTGAAAAACTCCCAGGATCCTTCAATTTCTGGGGCAGTTTGTGCTGAATGATAGCACTACATTCTTCGGTTAGTATTACAGTCTCGTTGTTCTTCCAGCTTCTCTTCTTAGTCATGAGCTCCTTCAAGAACTTAGCGTAGAGTGGCATTTGTTCTATTGCTTCAGCAAAGGGTATGTTGATTTGCAGTTTCTTGAAGATTTCCAAAAATTTCGAAAACTGATTGTCATCTCCCTACTTCTTTAATTGCTGAGGGTATGGGACTCTTGGGACGTCTGGCTTCAGCACTCCTTCCCCTTTTTGTGAACTCAAAGTGGGAACTCGAACTTCGTCCTGCTCTTCTTCCTCTTTATTTGAGTCCTCTTCTTGTGGTTTCTGGGGGATTTCCTTCAGTTCCTTCCCACTCCAAAGGGTGATAGCCTGACACTCCTCCCTTTTGGTTGAGTTAGTATTACTGCGAAGGTTGTAGCTTGGGATTTGCTTGAATAAGTAGCCAATTTGTGTCTCAAGTTTCTTGATGGCAGCATCCTGGTTCTGCATATTGGACATCACTTCTTCTCGGAACGCTTTACTGTCTTGAATCTCTTTTCCTATGCCTTCAAGTAGATTCTCAATCCTTGAGAGTCTGTCATCAAATGATGGTAGATTGGGATTAGAGGTGGAAGGATGAGGAGGGTTATTTTGGCCTTGGTAAAGGTTTTGAGAGGGATGGTTATGTGGGTACTGATATGGTCTAGATGTGAAATGTTGGTGGGCTGCATTGTTGTTGGGATTTGAACGTCTTTGATCTAGGCCTTGCTCTTGTTGATTTTCCCACCCAAAGTTTGGGTGATTCCTCCATCCAGGGTTATAGTTCTTAGAGTATGGATCATGGTTTTGCCTAGGTGAATTCCCAATGTAGTTGGCTTGCTCCTGACTACCATCTGCTTCTTCATTTACTCCTTCTTGGGTTGTTAATGAAGTAGTGATTGCTGCTACTTGGTTCCTCTCCATCTTCTTGGTGAGGTCAGCCAGCTGCTGGGTAATGAGCTTATTTTGGGCCAGCAGAGCATCTACATTATTTAGCTCCATTACTCCTCTAGTGTTGCCTCTTTCAGAAGCATAGAAATAATCATTCTCTGCTACTGTTTCAATGATATCTATGGCTTCCTCAATGGTCTTCTTCTTGTTCAAAGATCCTCCGGATGAATGGTCTACTGCCTTCTTTGATTCATATGACAGGCCTTCATAGAAAATGTGCAGCTGCACCCATTCGTTGAACATATCTGGTGGACACCGCCTTGCCAGGTCCTTAAACCTCTCCCATGCTTCATAAAGAGTCTCACCATCTTGTTGCCTGAAAGTTTGAACTTCAGCTCTCAGCCTATTGATTTGTTGTGGAGGGTAAAATCTTGCTAAGAATTTGTTCATCACATCTTCTCAGGTTGTCAAGCTCTCCTTCGGGAAAGACTCCAGCCACTTGGCTGCCTTATCCTTGAGTGAGAATGGAAATAAGAGCAGTCTATAGGCATCAGGATGAACACCATTAGACTTCACTGTGTCACATATTCTCAGGAAGGTGGTTAGATGTTGATTGGGGTCTTCTTGGACACTTCTTCCGAACGAACAGTTGTTCTGAACAAGGGTGATGAGCTGTGGTTTTAGTTCAAAATTGTTGGCATGGAAGGTTGGCTTTTGAATGCTACTTCCACAGTTTCCTGGGTTTGGATTGATGTAAGAGCCTAAAACTCTTCTATCCTCCCCAGCATGATTTGCTCGACCTCCTCCGCCATGGTTGTGAGCCTCTTCTTCATGATGGTTTTCCATGTTGTCTTCCATGTTTGGTTCAAAGTATTCCTCATCTTCCTCGGCACCAACTATTCTCTTTCCTCTTGCTTCCCTCCTTAATCTAAGAAAGGTCCTCTCAGGTTCAGAATCAAAGGAAGTTGAAGCCCCGCTTCTTCTCCCTGTCATACAACCAACAAAGCACAAGCAAGGAAAGTAAATGCAGAAAGTATTTCTATCAGAATGACTGTTAGTGTGAGTCATGCAATATATCAAACAGTTAGTGGGTTAGTGAAATGAATGATAAATAACTAAAAACGAAAAAAGTTGGGGGAAGGGAAGAAATTAACTAAAACTGAAAGTAAATTACTCAAACAGAAAATTAAATCAAACAAAACAAAAATGCTCAATCTAGTTATCTTCCAATTTAATCATTGTTGATGCACAATCAATCCCCGGCAACGGCGCCATAAACTTGATCCGCGGAAAACTTGTCTCATAACAAATTTCCTTCGGCAAGTGTACCGAATTTGTCGTCAAGTAAAAACTCATAATAGAGTGAGGTCGAATCCCACAGAGATTGATTGATCAAGCAATTTTAATTAGAGGAATGTTCTAGTTTAGCGAATCAGAATTTGGGTTGAGAATTGCAGAAAATTAAATGGCGGGAAAGTAAATAACAAAAAAGTAAATGCTAGAAATAAAGAGCTGAATGTAGATGACGGAAAGTAAATTGCAGAATCTTAAATGGGAATGGGGTAATTGCTCATAAAAGTAAATGACAGAAATTAAATAGAATGGGTAAGATCAGAAATGGGGAGTTCATTGGGCTCAGGAGATGTTGCATTCTCCGGATCAATTTCATTTTCATCTCTTCCTCAATCAATGCACTCATTGATCTCCTTGGCAATCTTAAGTGATCGAATTACAATTGCTTGTAATTCAATCTCTCAAATCTTGATCAATAGCCAATTCCTTGGTCAATTGTTCATGAGAAGAGATGAAGTATGGTCACTGATTATACCACATGCATTTCCCAAATCAAG
>NC_029786.2:38677746-38724603 GCF_000816755.2 Arachis ipaensis
AAGTAAAATACAGAGAGTAGTTCTATGCCAAGAGGCTCCCTATAATTTTCAACTCCCAAACTAATTCAAAGCTACTCCTATATATACTACTCTTCTGATCTTCTAGTTGTATCTTCAAGTCTTGGGTATGGGCCTTTGGATCTTGAGTTTGAAGCAGTTATCTTCTTCATTAGGCTTGGCTTTACCTGCAGAGAGAAAGTGTGAAGTGGGCAGAGACTTTAGCTCAGGACGTTAGTGGTGTTAACGTTCAGTGAAAATATGGGTTCGAGAACGTTAGTGACAATCACCTTTTTCACTAACATTCCTCACCCAAGTAAGAGCCACGTTAACCTCAACGTTAGTGGCACAAACGTTGCCACTAACGTTGCCTCTTTGTCCTTCGCACACGTTATTGGGACTTGCCTTTCCCAATAATGTTGAGAAGTCTCCCCCTTCCCTACGTTAGAGTCCACGTTAACTTAGTTAACGTGGCTCTTTAACGTAGGCTTGCCAACCTTCGAGAACGTTAGTGACACTTACCTTTATCACTAACGTTCCAATGTGCCCCTAGCTCCCACGTTAGAGTCCACGTTAACTAGGTTAACGTGAACTTTAACGTGGCTGTGCTAGCCATCTCCAACGTTAGTGACAAAGGTGAATGTCACTATGTGGCAACTAACGTGGCCACTTATGAGCTTGGTCCAACGTTAGTGACAAAGGTAAGTGTCACTAACGTTGGCTCCATTTCCTTTCCTCCACATTAGAGTTCACGTTAACTTAGTTAACATGACTCTTAACGTGGGCAATGATGGCTTCGAGAGCGTTATTGGCGATTACTTTTCTCATTAACTTTGCAAGTTACTCCCATTCCACATTAGGAGTTACGTTAATTAGATTAACGTGGCTGCTAACGTGGTTCTTCCTTGCTTCCTTTGTCTTGAAATCAAGCAATAGAGTGCATCAAAGTTCTAGTCCAAGTCATGGGAAATACAACATCCAATTTGTCATTAAATTCATGCAAAATCCTCATGAAATCATGTAAAGTGCACAATGTATGCTTGAATCAAGATGTAAGTGAATATCTACCCAAAACTAGCTTATTTTCTAAGGAAAATGTATGAAACTACCCTAAAAACAGTAAAGAAAAGGTCAGTGAAACTGGCCAAAATGCCCTGGCATCATGACATAAATGTAAATGACTAGAATATAAAGAAAGGCAATAAAGTACAGAAATATAAATGGCAGAAAGTAAAGGGAAGAATCATAAATGACTTGAATATAAATGGGAATAGGGAATCGCTGAATGTAAAAATAAGCTATAAAGAAATGGATAGATAAGAATGGGAAAATTCATTGAGATTGGGAGATGTTGTCTCTTTGGATCAAATCTAGCTTATATCCTCTTCAATCATGCAACTCATTGATCTCTTGGCAATCATGATTGATTGAACCCCAATCCCTTGGTGACTCAATCTCTTGGATCTTGATCAATAGCCAATTCCTTGGTCTAATTGCTCATGAAGAGAGATATGTTTGGTCCCTGATTATACCACACACCATTATAGGTCCAAGTAGAGGGAGGATTATATGTCACATATCCAAATACCAAAACCCAGATTCTACTCTAGTGTGAGAAAGGATTTCAAGCATGGTTTCATGTTTCCTTTCCCAAGGTTCCCATGAAACCCAATTGCATTCAATCTCTTTCCCAAGATAATTGAATACTAAGCATTAAGAGTGAAATTCCTTCTAGCAAATCAAAGAGAAGATGAAGAGAAGAAGGATTTTACTATTATCAATCCATCAAGTACAACAAAGCTCCCTCTCTCAATGAGAGGGAAGTTAGCTACTCATAGCTCAAAAAGTACTCAAAAGTGAAGTTTAAAAGTGGATCTAAAACTGACTGCTTAACCTCCCCTCTTCAGTACTCCTTGGGGGTATTTATGCTACTCCTCGTAAAATAAAAGAATTACAAAAGTGAAAAAGAAAAATTACATTTTGGAGGGAAAAGAAAACACTCAATGAGCATGACTTCTCAGCTGGCGTGTGGCTGGCGCTTTTCTGGCGTATCACGTGCCCTTCATTTCCAGCTTGGCGTGCCGTGCCCAATCCTTCAAGTGGCACACTCGTCCCTCTAACAACCTTGGCGTGCCACGCCTTCGAACTCAAGTGGCACGGCATAGTGGATTTCTTGTGTTGGCGTGCCACGCCTTCGAACTCAAGTGGCACGTCCTTTGCCATTCTCAGTTCTCTTTGCCTCTAGAAACTTGTACTAGCGTGCCGCGCCCAGGGTCTGGCGTGCCACGCCCTTGCTTTATGCTTGGCTAGGATTCTTTGGAAAGTTGAACTAGCGTGGCACGCCCAGGGTATGGCGTGCCACGTCCCTTTTGTGAGTGAGTGGTTCCTCTGTTTGGCGTGCCATGCCACGAACTCAAGTGGCACGCCCCAATGCTTCTCTCTGAATGATACTGGCATGCCATGCCTGATTGCTCAAGTGGCATGCCTAAATGAAGAATGGTGAATGGCGTGCCACGCCTTCGATACCAAGTGGCACGCCCCATGTAATTGGCCTCCTTCATCCTCTATGGAAATTTATACCAGCGTGCCACGCCCATGATCTTGTCTTGGTTCCAGTAGTTGGCGTGCCACGCCTCAGCCTTCAAGTGGCACGCCATAGTGAGATGCTAAGGTTGGCGTGCCACGCCTTCGATAGTAAGTGGCACGCCCAGTCCTTGCTTTCCTTTGTGCATTGGCGTGCCACGCCTAGTTGCTCAAGTGGCACGCCCAGTCTTCAATTGCCTTCAGCCTCTTCTCTGGATTGTTGTACCAGTGTGACACGCCATGCTACTCAAGTGGCTCGCTCATGGATTTGTGAACTTTTCAAGCTTGGTGTGCCACGCCTGGGTTCTCAAGTGGCACACCCAAGTGACTTCTTGGGGCTGGCGTGCCACGCCTTTGACACCAAGTGGCACGCCATAGTAAAGGTTCTTCTTGGAATGGTGAGTTGGCGTGCCACGCCCCTTCGCTCAAGTGGCACGCCCATAGTAATTGATGGGCCAGGCGTGCTACGCCTAGCTTAGCGTGCCACGCCCCTTTTGTGTCCTCCATTGTAGCTCTCTGGAAATTTGTATTAGCATGCCACGCGCAGTCTCTGGCGTGCCACGCCCACATGCATGCTTGGACTTCTTCTCTGGACTCTAGTACTGGCGTGCCACGCCCAGCTCCTGGCGTGCCACGCCAGTACATTTTTGTGACGTTTGCTTCAAGTGGCACGCCAGTTTCACACGCTCAGCTTCTTGTTTGTCTTCTACCCAATTTTTTATGCTTTTCTCACCTGAAATTCAGCACAATTCATCTCAAAGTAGTGTACCATAATATTCATCAAATAATGCATGAATTGTACTGATCAAATGAGATTTATGTTCTTTTATGGTCTTCTTTATGCAAGAAAGAAGGGTAGATGATGCAAGTCATTACAACACCAAACATAAATTTTGCTTGTCCCAAGAAAATCAATGTAAGTAAACCTTTATAACTTGAGGCCTTGGCTTTGAGTGATTGTAATACAACTAAGAGTAAGACTAAGTGTTCAACACATGTATGAATGTTTTAATGTCATGAAAAGCTCTTGGATCCTTGAGGGTTCTTTCAGGTATAGGCTTTAGGGGTCCTTTCTATTGATTGTCACCTTGAAGTAGTAAGGGTTGTTTTGCTTTCTTGACCACGACTCTAAGTGTTTTGTCTCAAGACAACCCTTTAATTAGGCTTTCAATTAGCACTCCCAAACCAGTTGGTTTTAGGGTACTAGGTGTTGAGACACCCCTAAGAATTTACTTGCCCAGGTCTCTTCTTGACACATCTTCACCACAAGCATCTACTAAGATCTTTAATTTCTTTTTGAGCTTTTTAATGTTTCTTTTTCTATCCCAGTAGTTGATGCTCAGAGCCTTGGGTCTTTATTACTTACTACCTCTTGGTTCTATGGATATTCAAGGAACACCCCTTGACCTTCCCCTTGTTGTACCTTCTAGGACTAGTTGCTCTTCCATGACTCATTTTCTTTTTAGTTCATCCAAGGTCTCACACTTGGTTACTTATTTCTTTGTTTGTTTGATGATCTCTCTTGTCTTTGGTCTCTATCATTGTTTTTGCACAACTCACAGTGACTCTTAAGGGACAAACTCTACTTTTATTTATGTTGAAATGAAGACTTGAAATACATGGCATTTTCTTTCTTGAAAAAAAACTCATAAAGATTTCAAACAAGAATTAAAACTAAGCATAAAGCATAAACTATCCTAGCATGACTATTTATTCAAAGAGTAAATAAATTAAAAACTTAAACAAGATTTCAGAATTAGAAAGTGTCAACCATGGGACTTAACAACCTTGAGCAGCTTCATCTTTAGTTCATTGGCCCCTTCCCTTTGTCCTTCTTCTTGGAGGGGGAGGAGCCACCTTCATCTGGCTTGGAGGAGCCTTCTTGTGCTTTGGTGTCCTTGGGCTTCCAAAATCCTGCCCTTCTCATATAATTCCTTTCATCTTCTTTATGTTTGGCTAGAATTTTCTCTTGTCTTGCACTTAGCTCTTCCATTCCTTACATGAAGGTTGGGTATCCTGGGTTTAGAGCGGCCATGGTGTTACACAAGTGATTCAGCTTCGCTTGTGTATTGATGTCATACTGCCTCCTGGATATGGTCCTGGCATCATAGAGATGTTTGAATTCGGTCAAGTTCCTCTGTTGCCATTTGCCTTGCTCTGCTATTTTGTCCAGTGCACTTCACAATTCTCCCCAATCAAATTGTTCTTGCTGCTCCTTCTTCATATACTCCCAATTCCCTTGGAGTTGTTGAATGTTTTGGTTGACTTGGCTCCATTGTGGTTGTTGGGTTTCCTTGAGTTGATTGACATCTTCCCTCAATTGGTGTAGATCTTCCTTCATTTGGTGTACATCTCCTTGCAGTTGCTCCCCGTTGAATCCCTCTGGAAATTGCTGATATTGGTATTGTGGTGGTGGTTGAAGTGCCAGGAATTGAGGTTACTCTTCTGCCTCTTCTTCTTCTTGTTGTTGATGTGGTTCATGGGCATGAGCTCTTCGTTCTCTAGCCCTGTTGAGTGGGTGTACAGCCACCACCTTGGCCATCTTTTTGGCAGTTATGAACTTGTCTTGCTTCACAAGCACTTCATCAATGATCTTTTCAACTCCAGCCTCATCACATAGCCTCTGTATAATGCTGGGGAATGCCAACCTTGTGTTGTTACTGGTGCTTTTCAGCACTTTTTTGATGTTGTTGGCAATCATCTCCCCTACGTTAATGTTCTCTCCTTTCATGATGCTGTAGATGAGTACAGCTCTCTCCTTCGTCACCTCTGAAGTGTTGGATGTGGGGATTAGGGACCTCCTCACAAATTCTAGCCACCCTCTAGCTTGGGGGCTCAAATCTCTTCTCTTCAATTATTGAGTATCCCATCCTTATCATTGATCCATTGCACATGCATCACACAAATCTCGTTCAAGATCTCATCAAACTCAAGGTCTTGCTTCTTCATTCTTTCTTTATAGCTCCGAGTGGAGCTTGTCCTCTTCACCATTAGCATTCTTTCTTTGCTAGAGGGACTGTAGTCAATGGACTTCCCCCTTACATAGCTAATGTAGCCATAGTGTTGCCCTGGTTGAGGTACTGCGTTAGCATAAAATTCCCTCACCAAGCTCTCTACCACTTTCCTTGTTGGGTTGCATAGAAGTGACCAACCTCTATTGTTGATCTCAATGTTGATTTCAATGTGCTTGTTCCTCCCTAATTGGAACCCAACTTCTGGAATGATCTCCCTCTCACTCACCCAACCATAGAATTGATTTTGGTTGAATGCGGAGAGGAACTTGTAGTCATTGAAGGAACTTGAGGATCCAGAGGTTGGTTCCTTGACTTTTCTTTTCTTTGAGGCTGAGCTTTTTGGTGGTGCCATAAGATTGAGAGAGTGTGTTTAAGAGTGAAATGGGGGTTACAGGAAAGAGCAAGCAAAACTAGGTTTTGCTCCAACACCAAACTTAGGACTTGATTGTCCCAATCAAGAAAAAAAAAGAAAGAAAGAAAGTATGGAAAGAGATGGTAAAAGATGAACAGAGAAAGGAAGGTGAGGGTTGTATGCTCTTCGTGTGTGATTGGGGTTGTTGAAGTGGAATAAGAGATGGGGGGTGAGGCTTTTATAATGGGTGAATGTTGTGGTGGGAATTAAAAAGGTTAAATGTTTTCCCACTTGGGGAGTGGCGCCTAGCGTGGGAAGAGGCGCCAACTCTTTTCTCACTATGTCTTCCACGTGTGTTGAATTCCAAAGTGTAAGTAAACTTTGACTTCCTTGCTTTGTGAGTTGATTACCATGTGGGCTCCATCTTCTCTCCTGAAATGAAACTGAACCCATTAGTAATGACAAAAGAATCCCTTCATATTTCTTCTCATCAAGAGTGAATTGGATTGCAACTGATGGGTGTCCCTTGGGACACCAAACTTAATTCTTTGGCATCTTAATAAATTGGTTTCATCATTATGTATTTAATGTGTTCATAAGAGTGGAATAACATCAATCTTTTCATTTTCTTTTGATTCCAATTCCTTTGAACTCATTAAACCACATTCATGTTCTTACCCAAAGCATTAAGTGCTTTCAATTTGGGTGACTTGGGCTACTAGATGATTCTAGGTGGTGGCTACACCAAACTTAATCCTTGGGCTTATTCTTCAAATCAAGATATAAATTATTTGTATGCCTAGATTAAGTTGGTGAGAGGTGATGCCAGGGCATTTTGGCCAGTTTCACTGACCTTTTCTTTACTGTTTTAGGGTAGTTTCATGCATTTTCTTAGTTAATAAGCAAGTTTTGGATAGATAATCACTTACAACTTGTTTCAAGCCAACATTGTGAATTTTACATGATTTTATGAGAATTATGCATGAATTGAATGACAAAGTGGATGATGCATGATCTCATGAGTTAGAACCTAGCTTTGATGCACTTTACTTGCTTGATTTCAGGACAAAGGAAGCAATGAAGATGCCATGTTAATAGCCACGTTAGTCTAACTAACGTGACCATTAACGTGGAATGGAGGCTAGCTTGCAACGTTAATAAGAAAAGTGAACACCAATAACGCCTTCGTGAGCCATCATAGCCCACGTTAGTGTCCACGTTAACTACATTAACGTGGAAGCTAATGTGGAGGAAAAAGAAAGCCCCAACGTTAGTGGTAAAAGTGAATACCACTAACATTCCAAAAGATACAATTGGCCATGTTAAGAGTCACGTTAACTACATTAACGTTGATGGGATATTTTAGCGGAAAAACGAATTTCTCCAAAACACCCAAAACTAACCGGCAAGTGCACCGGGTCGCATCAAGTAATAATAACTCACGGGAGTGAGGTCGATCCCACAGGAATTGAAGGATTGAGCAATTTTAGTTTAGTGGTTGATTTAGTCAAGCGAATCAAGATTTGGTTAAGTGATTTGTGATTTGCAGAATTTAAATTGCATGGAAAGTAAAGGGAATGGGTAATTGACATGAAATTAAAGAGAATAGGGATTTAAATGCTAAATCTTAAAGAACAAGAAATTAAATGGTAGAAACTTAGAACGCAAGAAATGGAAATTGCAGAATCTTAAAGTGCAAGAAATGTAAATAGCTTGAATTGTAAAGGGAATTGGGAGTTGGATTTGCAGAAATTAAACGAGGGAAAGTAAATTGCAACCAACAGAGAAGTAAAAGAACACTTGGATTGAACCGGATCTAAAAACAGAATTGTAAATAAGCATGAAAACAGTAAACAGGGAATGGGAAATGGGGAATCCGGATCTCAGGACCCAAGAGACTAGATAACCAAGTCTAGATCTCAATGCCTTCCTAGATCCAACAAGAACAATTGCAAAGGAATTGTAAATTGCAAAGGAAGTAGATGAAGAACAATTAACAGAAATTAAATTCAATAAGCAGTAGAAGAAACAAAGAGATCTTCGGATGAGATTGAAACAGAATTCCTTCAATTCTCCAACCCAAGATCCAAGACAATTGCAATTGAAATTGAAAGCAATAAAACTAAGAGGAAGAGAGTGGAATTCTCCTTCCCCGAAACTAAGAAATTAAAGAGCACTCAATATCCAAAGCTTTCCGAAAACTATTATGAAAACTCCAAAGGAAAAGCTCCCTTCAGAGCTTGAATTCTATCCTATTTATACACTTTCTTCAAATGATCTTCAAGCCTTGAGTTAGGCCTTTGCTCATGGTGGAATTGGGTTGAGAGAGGCCTTGGTTGATTGCTCTTGGAGTTTGGAGAGGAACCAAAGTGAACCAAATAAACCGAGTTGGAGTTTTGCAAAAGTTGGACCAAAAGTTGGAGCAAAAGTTAGGGTCTAACTTTTGGTCCAACTTTTCATATCAGCCCCCAAAACTTGCTGATACTTTTCCAAAAGTTTGTATGGTATCCTGCAGTGATATTGAAAGTTGCTTGTTCCCCAAGCACTTGAAAGAATAAATGGTTAGCTTGCATGATTTATTTGTGGGCTTTTGAACTTAATTTGGTGTGGGAACACCAAACTTAGTACCTTGCCAATGGTTCTCATGCATTGAATTAACCATGTGTAAAACTCTTTTTCTTTTTTTTTTTTCTTTTTTTTTTTCAAAAGCAATAAAACTGAAAACTAGGAAACAGCAGAAGAGTTAACCAGTTCATCCAACATGCTTGAAGCCAGCATTATGCAGAAAGTGAGAATGTGTTTTATGATGGGATTTTGGTGGAACACCAGACTTAGAATTCTTCATTCTCCTTTAGATTGTTTTGGTGTGCAACACCAAACTTAGCTTCTTGCAATATAGATAAAACTAATTAACCTTTTTATTGAAATCGATATGAAAAGATAGTTACCTCCGGTTGGGTTGCCTCCCAACAAGCGCTCTTTTATTGTCACTAGCTTGACATCCTCCGTGCTTGCTCAGTTCAGATTCTGAGCTTCCTTCTCCTTGTCCCCTTGTCCTCCTAAGTGAAGCTTTGCTTTGCTATGCTCATCCTAGATGAGTGATTCTCTTCCTTTAGCCCTCTTCTCACTCATTTCTGTGAGATTCTTAGCTAATTGTTCCATTTGTCTCTCAATTCTCCCGAGTGAGGCCTCCTGGTGTTTGATTATCATCCCTTGATGTGTCATCATTCTCTCTACTAAGATCTCCAGATTGGTGATCCTCTGAGAGTCTTGTGAGATTGGTTGGTTGTGGGGTGTTGGGAGTTGGAAGGGTGGGTAGTGTGGTGGTATGTAGTGATTGTTGTTGGTATGGTGGTATTTTTGCAGGTTTGGGAAATTGGGATTGTTGTAGTTGAAGTCCCTTTGTTCTTGATGTTGAGATTCCCTTATTCTTAGATAAGAATGTGGCTTCCATGGTGGAAATCGTGCATTCATTGTAGTAGAATGGAGAAAATCAATTTGTCTAGCTATTGACTCGAATTGTTGCTGAGTTTGCTGATGTAGCTGTTTGCTTTGATTCATGACTGCCTTCATTCCTTCAAGATTCATTATCTCCTTTTCTGAAGTTGCATTCTGTGGGGTCTCAAATGAGTGTTGGTTATTGGCTCTCTTGTCATTGAACTCAGCAGTTCCTTGGATAGTTACTGTTGCGTTGAGTAGGCCATCTAAGAAGTGATCCACCGTTCTTCTTGTTTCCGGGGTTAATCCTTCATAGAACGCTTGGAAATCCGCTTTGTTGCTTGCCTTCTTGTATCTTTCCCATGCTTTGAACAATGGTTCTTCCCCTCCTTGTATGAATGGATGTACTCCCTCTTTCATCTTGATGTTTTGTTGGGACGAGGAGAATTTGGCTAGAAACTTGGCTACCAAATCATCCCAACTAGTTATACTTCCTTGGGGAAAGGTTTCAAGCCATTGTGCCACTTCATCCTTCAGTGAGAAGGGAAATAACAAGAGCTTATAGGTATCATGATCTACACTATCGAGATTGACAGCACCACAAGTTCTCAGAAAATTGGACAGGTGCTGTTTAGGATTCTCCAGTGGAGTTCCACCATAGGAACAATTGTTCTTGATTAGTGTAATGATTTGCGGCTTCATGTTGTGGTGTTCTTCTTTCCTGTGACATATAAATCAACAACGGAACACACAGTGATACTCTTGAAAATTGAGTGTAGTCAGTTGAGACAAAACTTCAAACAGTTAGTGGGTTAGTCAAAAATTAAAGAAAAAGTGCTTGATCTAAATTGCCACCTCACTTAATCATTGTCAATCTAATCAATCCCCGGCAACGGCGCCAAAAACTTGATGGGATATTTTAGCGGAAAAACGAATTTCTCCAAAACACCCAAAACTAACCGGCAAGTGCACCGGGTCGCATCAAGTAATAATAACTCACGGGAGTGAGGTCGATCCCACAGGGATTGAAGGATTGAGCAATTTTAGCTTAGTGGTTGATTTAGTCAAGCGAATCAAGATTTGGTTGAGTGATTTGTGATTTGCAGAATTTAAATTGCATGGAAAGTAAAGGGAATGGGTAATTGACATGAAATTAAAGAGAACAGGGATTTAAATGCTGAATCTTAAAGAACAAGAAATTAAATGGTAGAAACTTAGAACGCAAGAAATGGAAATTGCAGAATCTTAAAGTGCAAGAAATGTAAATAGCTTGAATTGTAAAGGGAATTGGGAGTTGGATTTGCAGAAATTAAACGAGGGAAAGTAAATTGCAACCAACAGAGAAGTAAAAGAACACTTGGATTGAACCGGATCTAAAAACAGAATTGTAAATAAGCATGAAAACAGTAAACAGGGAATGGGAAATGGGGAATCCGGATCTCAGGACCCAAGAGACTAGATAACCAAGTCTAGATCTCAATTCCTTCCTAGATCCAACAAGAACAATTGCAAAGGAATTGTAAATTGCAAAGGAAGTAGATGAAGAACAATTAACAGAAATTAAATTCAATAAGCAGTACAAGAAACAGAGAGATCTTCGGATGAGATTGAAACAGAATTCCTTCAATTCTCCAACCTAAGATCCAAGACAATTGCAATTGAAATTGAAAGCAATAAAACTAAGAGGAAGAGAGTGGAATTCTCCTTCCCCGAAACTAAGAGATTAAAGAGCACTCAATATCCAAAGCTTTCCGAAAACTATTATGAAAACTCCAAAGGAAAAGCTCCCTTCAGAGCTTGAATTCTATCCTATTTATACACTTTCTTCAAATGATCTTCAAGCCTTGAGTTGGGCCTTTGCTCATGGTGGAATTGGGTTGAGAGAGGCCTTGGTTGATTGCTCTTGGAGTTTGGAGAAGAACCAAAGTGAACCAATTGAACCGGGTTGAAGTTTTGCAAAAGTTTGAGTAAAAGTTAGAGTAAAAGTTTGAGGCTAACTTTTACTCTAACTTTTACTATCAGCCTCCATCATGTTGGACCAAATTGGGGTTTGGATGGATATGGTGACATATAATCCTACCAACACTTTGATTTGGGAATACATGTGGTATAATCAGTGACCATACTTCATCTCTTTTCATGAGCAATTAGAGCAAGGAATTGGCTATTGATCAAGATTTAAGAGATTGGGTTGCCAAGGAATTGGAATTCAATCACTTAAGATTGCCGAGGAGATCAATGAATGCATTGATTGAGGAAGAGATGAAAATAAACTTGATCCGGAGAATACAACATCTCCTGAGCCCAATGAACTCCCCATTTCTGATCTTACCCATTTTCTTTAAATTCTGCAATCTACTTTTATGAGCATCTTCCCCATTCCCATTTAAGATTCTGCAATTTACTTTCTACTATTTACATTCAGCTTTTTATTTCCAGCATTTACGTTTTCTGCTATTTACTTTCCCGCCATTTAATTTTCTGCAAATCTCAAATCCAATTCTGTTTAGTTCAACTAGAACATTCCTCTAATTAGAGTTGCTTGACCAATCAATCCCTGTGGGATTTGACCTCACTCTATTATGAGTTTTTACTTGACGACAATTCGGTATACTTGCCGAAGGAAAATTGTTGAGAGACAAGTTTCCGTGCGTCAAGTTTATGGCGCCGTTGCCGGGGATTGATTTTGTATCAACAATGATTAAATTGGAGGATAACTAGATTGAGCATTTTTCTTGTGTTTGATTTAAAATTCTGTTTGAGTAATTTACATTCAGTTTTAGTTATTTTCTCTCCTTTCCCCTACTTTTTTTTTAGCTGTTTACAATTCAATCCACTAACCCACTAATTGTTTGATATATTGCATCACTCACACTAATAGCAATTCTAACAGAAATACTTTCTGTATCTATTTCCTTGCTTGTGCCTTGTTGGTTGTATGATAGGGAGGAGAAGCGGGGCTTCAACTTCCTTTGATTCTGAATCTGAGAGGACCTTCCTTAGATTAAGGAGGGAAGCAAGAGGAAAGAGAGTAGTTGGTGCAGATGAAGAAGATGAGTATTTTGAACCAAACATGGATGAAAATATGGAGAACCATCATGAAGAAAAGGCTCACAACC
This sequence comes from Arachis ipaensis, assembly GCF_000816755.2. NCBI lineage: Eukaryota > Viridiplantae > Streptophyta > Magnoliopsida > Fabales > Fabaceae > Arachis > Arachis ipaensis. Next base: position 38,690,250 of record NC_029786.2, read on the forward strand.
ATGGTTGAGAAAGTCTAGCAAATCATGCTGGGCAGGAGAGAGGAGTTTTAGGCTCTTATATCAACCCAAACCCAGGAAACTGTGGGAGTAGCATTCAAAAGCCAACCATATATGCCAACAACTTTGAACTAAAACCATAGCTCATCACCCTTGTTCAGAACAACTGTTCGTTCGGAGGAGGTGTCCAAGAAGACCCCAACCAACATTTAACCACCTTCCTGAGGATATGTGATACTGTGAAGTCTAACGATGTTCATTCTGACACCTATAGAATACTCTTATTTCCCTTCTCACTCAAGGACAAGGCATCTAAATGGCTGGAGTCTTTTCCGAAGGAGAGCTTAACAACATGGGAAGATGTGGTGAACAAATTCTTGGCAAGATTTTATCCACCTCAAAGAATCAATAGGTTGAGAGCTGAGGTTCAAACTTTCAGACAACAAGATGGTGAGACTCTCTACGAAGCATGGGAGAGGTTTAAGGACCTGACAAGAAGGTGTCCACCAGATATGTTCAATGAATGGGTGCAGCTACACATTTTCTATGAAGGCCTCTCCTATGAATCAAAGAAGGCAGTAGACCACTCATCAGGGGGATCTCTAAACAAAAAGAAGACCATTGAGGAGGCCATAGATGTCATTGAGACTGTAGCAGAGAATGACTGCTTCTATGCTTCTGAAAGAGGGAACACTAGAGGAGTGATGGAGCTAAACAATGTGGATGCACTGCTGGCCCAAAACAAGCTTATTACCAAGCAGCTGGCTGACCTCACCAAGAAGATGGAGAGGAACCAAGTAGCAGATACCAACACCACCCTAACAACACCTCTCCACATCCATACCAAAACTAAAATAACCCTTCTCATCCATCCAATCCCAACCCACCATCATCTGATGACAGACTCTCAAGGATTGAGACTCTACTTGAAGGCATATGCAAGGAGATTCAAGATAACAAGGTGTTCAAGGAGGAGGTGCGAGCCAATATCAAGAATCAGGGAGACACCATCAAAAGGCTGGAATTTCAAGTGGGATACCTCTCCGAGCAGATTCCCAAACCTACAGACAGCTTCCCAAGTGACACAGAGAAAAACCCGAGAGGTGAAGCAAAGAAAGTAAGATGGGAAGATTGCAAGATGGTCACTATAAGTGATAAGGAGACCGAGGACGAACCAAACAAACCATTAGAATAACCTGGAGTTATATCAGCATAGAAACAGGAAGAGGAGCACCAAGCACCCAAAATTTCACAGAAGGAGTTGATAAGACTCTATGCACCTTTTCCCCAATTACTCAATGGTGGTGTAGAGAAGAGAATATACTCAAGGTTTCTTGACATATTTGCATCTCTCTATGTAAACATACCATTCATCAAGGCCCTCCAACAAATGCCCTCATACATTAAGTACATGAAGGAGCTGCTGACCAAGAAAAGCTCACTCAAGGGAGGACAAACAATAGTGATGAATAAGGAGTGCAGTGCTCTCATTCAACCAGAGCTGCCTGCAAAAAGAAAGGACCCAGAGAGTTTTCACATCCCCTGTGCCATAGGAGAAATAATGTTTGACAAAGGACTCTGTGATCTGGGAGCAAACATCAACTTAATGCCTTTATCCCTTATGAAGAGGCTGCAAATCAATGAGCTGATGCCCACAGACGTAGTCATCAGGCTGGCGGACAAAACTCAAAAATAAGTAATTGGAGTGGTTGAAAACGTGCTAGTGAAGGTTGGAAAATACTTCCTGCCCACAGACTTTGTCATATTGGACATGGAAGAGAGTCACCTCCACCCAATCATATTGGGAAGACCATTCCTAGCTACAGCCAGAGCACTTATAGATGTGGAGCGAGGGGAGCTAGTTTTGAGGATCCATGATGAACAACTCACTTTCAATATTTTTAAGCCCTCACAAGAAACAGATCAAGAGAACAAAGAACCAAGGAAAGATCACAGTGAGATACTGAAGGAAGAAACAAGCACAGAAGCACAACCAGCACATCTGGAAATCCCCTTGGTTGATGAACAAGGCAATCAGCAGCTGTCACAGCTCAAGAAAAATTAGGAGGAACCTAAACCACCAGAGTTATATGAGACCAGCAACAAAATCTCCTTAGAAGAGGAGGTCACAAAAAGCAAGGCAACATCAAAAGGAACAAAGAAGAAGGCACCTAGGAGGTGGAGGAACAAGAAGATCCCTACAGAGGACTTTTCTCTAGGGGATAAAGTGATCTCAGCTTACTTCCCAGCTATCCCCCCCGATCTTCCCACCATCCCATCTCAGCTACCTAAAGTTTTTACCATCAACAGAGTTCTCTCCTTAGAACATGTAGAGATCCTTGATGAAGCCAATGGAGATAGATTTACTGCAAGGGGGGAGGACTTGAAGCACTACCAACCACCCTGACAAAGGAAAAACGTCAAGCTAGTGACGCTAAAAGAGTGCTTCATGGGAGGCAACCCATGTTTTATATACTTTTAGAATAGTGAATAATGCAAGAGTTCATGAAATCAAAATCAAACTTTGACATGCATTTAAATGTATCCTTGTATGCAGCACAGAGTGAAGAACAAGTTTGGTGTTCAAGGCATACTAAGAGAACATAAATGTAACCCATATTATGTCACTCTTAAGGCCTTGAACAAATCCTTTACACCACATGACACCAAACTAAGTTTGGTGTCACCAATGTTGCATACATGGACATTCAGTTAGTCAGTTGGTTTGTACTCATGAATAAGCAAAATTTTTTATTTTTTTTTTGCCATCACTATCCACACATTTAATAATCACATTTTTGTTATTTTGTAGGAAAATTGATGGGACAATTGAAAGGAGAAGTCTCGGCCACTTCATGAAGGGGGAGTATACACTTGTCTTCAAGGGGATAGCATTGGGAATTGTTGCCATGCAACATTGGAAAAAGAACAAGCTTGGAAACTGAACCAACACCATCATAAAGTTGATGATCCTTGTGCTCATCCCATGCTAAATCCCATCCATCCATCACACAACCACTCCATCAATCCACACCTTCTATTCACTCACCACTTCTCTATATATGTGGTTCTTAGTTCATAACCCTTCCACATTCCAATTCCCATTCCTTATACTCCACACCTCCGGAACTCAAATCCCTTCACTACACCCAATCTTAACCCAACCGAATTCCCTCATCTATCTATACCTTCCACCACCTTCACACATCAACTCCTACTCATGGCATCATCAAGCTCTAAGAGAAGAAAGGGAAAGGAGCCTATGGAGCAATGCCCTTTCGATGAAAAGAAATTTAGAACCTTTCACCATGCATTACAGTACGGATGGATGGTTGATAAGGAGATCATTTATGAGCTGGGCTTTCAAGTCAGAAAAACTGAGTGTCCCGAAATCACAAAGAAGGTGGAAAAGAGAAAATGGGAGCTCCTCACTGACCCGGTCATTAGGGTAAATGCAAATCTTGTAAGAGAGTTCTATGCAAATGCAGTCCGATATGATAAGGCAGATGAGTCCTATACAAGTTTTGTAAGAGGAAAGACCGTGGATTTCAGTCCCATGAGTGTCATGAGGGCATTAAAGCTACGATCTATACCATTTGCAGAAGAGAGCTATCATTCAAGAATTGATAACAGCCCCAATTATGACCAGATTGTGCAAGATATTTGTGTACCAGGAGCTGACTGGGTACGAGATTCCAAAAGGAAACCCAAGTTCATTAAGAGAGGGGACCTCACTCTTGAAGCAAAGGGGTGGTTCGAAATCGTAAGGAGATCCATCCTCCCCATCGGGAACAACTCAGAGGTGAATCTCAAGAGAGCCACAATGGTGCACTGCATACTCAAAGGAGGAGAGATCAAGGTTCATGAACTCATAGCCGAAGGCATTAGGAAGAGAGCCGAGAAAAGCGATTCTAGAGGAAAGTTAGGCTACCCCAGCACTATTTTCCGACTATGTGACAAAGCTGGAGTGGTGTTTGAAGATGAGGACCCCGAGTGAATAAAAGAGGCTATCCCAATTACTGTCCGGCGTATGCATGCTATTACATCTCCCCTACCTCAACGAAGGATAAGAAAGAGGGTAGCCCAGCAAACTGTAGAATGGCAAAACCCAAAGGAGTAAGCCGCAGCCACCTTGAACATGCACCAATTACAAGAAGCTATTGATGGCTTGTCTAGGCAATATTGGGAGAATCAAGAGGCACAGAAGGAACTTCAATTACAGATGATGGGCCGTCAAGAGGAATCGCTCTCGAGATGGATGAATCAACAAGGGGAGTGGCAGATGCAAATGATGGAGTAGCAATTGGAACAAGGAAAATAATGGGGTGAATCCTTCCACAGGATAGAACAAAGGCAAAATGAACAACAAGAATCTATCCAGAAGCTAATCAACATCTAAGCACATCAAGGTGCACACATACATGAGATGCATCGAAAACAAATAAAACAAGCAGAACTCTTTGACGAGCACAGGGCATTCTCTGAAGGGGTTTATATGAGTGAAAGTGGAAATCATGTAAACATGCTAGCCAGGCTCGGATACTTAGTCGGACAGCTACCTATAGTATATCCGGGAATCACAAAATATGACAAAGTGAAGGATGAGTTAGCACGAGAAGAAAGAGAAAGGGTGGAGAAGAGTCATGAATCAGTAAGGAAGGCACTTGAAGACTGGAAAAGAGCTAGACTAGCACGGATACAAGGAAGCACAAGTGGACGCAAAGAGGACAAACAGGAAGGAGAGCGCGAACAACCCCATGAGTAAAAGGTGGTGGAGTTCCCTCATTGTTCCATTTTTCTTTTTCAAGTCTTTTAAATAAGGAAAATCATGTATGAAATAGAACATGCTTCCATAGTAGCTTAGGAATTTTTAATTCTGTCTTTAAGTTTGTTTTTGCTTAGGTCTATGCTTGCTAGTCAAGTTGCCTATTTTCATTTTCACCTTGTTTACTTGTATGCTTGTCTTTTTAAGTTAAATAAAAAGAGAATGTGTATGATAAAAAACCAGAGTAGAGTTCATATTGTGGAGTAAGTTCCTATGTTCGTGGTATGGTAATAGATTAGCTAAGTTGGTTCACTAATAAGGTGGAAAGGCAACTATCTATTCGGAATTATATACTTGAAACACACCCCAAGAGACTAGCTAAATAACAAGATCCTAATAAGAAAAAGGGAAAAAGAAACTTCTTTATGGTTTTAGGGTAGTTTCGTGCACTTTCTTAGGAAATAAGCAAGTTTTGGGTAGAATTTCACTCACATCTTAATTCAAGCAAACATTGTGCACTTTACATGATTTCATGAGAATTATGCAAGAATTGAATGACAAATTGGATGATGCATGTCTCATGATTTGGATTAGAACTTTGATGCACTCTATTGCTTGATTTCAGGACAAAGGAAGCAAGGAAGAACCACGTTAGCAGCCACGTTAGTCTAACTAACGTAACCACTAACGTGGAATGGGAGCCAGCTTGCAACGTTATTGAGAAAAGTAATCGCCAATAACGTCCTCGAAGCCATCATAACCCACGTTAAGAGTCACGTTAACTAAGTTAACGTGAACTCTAACGAGGAAGAAGAAAATGAAGCCAACATTAGTGACACTCACCTTTGTCACTAACGTTAGACTAAGCTCATATTGGCCACGTTAAGAGCCACGTTAACTCAGTTAACGTGGACTCTAACGTGGGGAAGCAAAAGAATGGCCAACGTTAGTGACACTCACCTTTGTCACTAACGTTGGACTAAGCCACTTTGAGTCACGTTGGTTGCCACGTTAACTTAGTTAACGTGGAAGCTAACGTGGAGGGAGCAAGAATCGCCAACGTTAGTAACACTCACCTTTGTCACTAACGTTGGAATGAGCCACTATGAGCAACGTTAACTCCCACCTTAACTTATTTAACGTGGAAGCAAACGTGGATGAAAGAATGATGAGCCAACGTTAGTGACACTCACCTTTGTCACTAACGTTGGAGATGGCTATCACCACAACGTTAGAAGCCACGTTAACCTAGTTAACGTGGACTCTAACGTGGGAAGTAGGGGCGTTTTGAAATGTTAGTGACAAAGGTAAGTGTCACTAACATTTTCGAAGATTTGGCAAACCTATGTTAAAGGTCACGTTAGCCACACTAACGTGAACTCTAACGTAGGGGGAAGGGAGGATTCTAAATGTTATTGGAAAAGGTAAGCCCCAATAATGTGTGCGAAGGACCAAGAGGCAACGTTAGTGGTCACGTTGGTGCCATTAACGTTGAAGTTAACGTGGATCATCCTTGGGTTAGGAAAGTTAGTGAAAAAGGTGACTGCCACTAACGTTCTCGAACCCACACTTTCACTTAACATTAATGCCACTAACTTCCTAAGCTAAAAGTCCCTACCTACTTCACACTTTGTCTCTGCAAGTAAAGCTAAGCCCACTGAAGAAGATAACTGCTTCAAACTCAAGATCCAAAGGCCCATATCCAAGATTTGAAGAACCAACTAGAAGATCAGAAGAGTAGTATATATAGGGGTAGTTTTGAATCAGAAAGGGGGTTGGAAATTTGAGAACTACTCTCTGTATTTTACTTTCTCTGCAACTTTTAGTTTAATTCTCAGAATGTACTCTCTATCTATGCTTTCCATTTCCAGAGCTATGAACAACTAAACCTCTTTCATTGGGTTAGGGAGCTCTGTTGTGATTTGATGGATCGATGTTAGTTTTCATTATTCTTCTTCTATCTTTTCTCTTGATTTTATTAGAAAGCTTTCAATCTTCATTTAATTGGGTAGTTATCTTGGAAAAGAAGCTATTCATACTTGGATCTCTTCGTAACTTTGGAAGAGAAATGAAGAGATCATGCTAGAAATGCTTTCTCATGTTGGACCAAATTGGGGTTTGGATGGATATAGTGACATATAATCCTACCAACACTTTGATTTGGAAATACATGTGGTATAATCAGTGACCATACTTCATCTCTTCTCATGAGCAATTGACCAAGGAATTGGCTATTGATCAAGATTTGAGTGATTGAATTACCAAGAAATTGGAATTCGATCACTTAAGATTGCCAAGGAGATCAATGAATGCATTGATTGAGGAAGAGATGAAAATGAACTTGATCGAGAGAATGCAACATCTCCTAAGCCCAATGAATTTCCCATTTCTGATCTTACCCATTCTCTTTAAATTCTGCAATCTACTTTTATGAGCATCTTCCCCATTCCCATTTAAGATTCTGCAATTTACTTTCCGCTATTTATATTCAGCTCTTTATTTCCAGCATTTACGTTTTCTGCTATTTACTTTCCCGCCATTTAATTTTCTGCAAATCTCAAATCCAATTCTGCTTAGTTCAACTAGAACATTCCTCTAATTAATGTTGCTTGACCAATCAATCCCTGTGGGATTCGACCTCACTCTATTGTGAGTTTTTACTTTACGACAATTTGGTATACTTGCCGAAGGAAAATTGTTGAGAGACAAGTTTTCGTGCATCAAAAGTAAAAGTTCTCTGAGTCTTGTCCTCCATGAGCTCCACATGACCATAGGGAAACACCTTGAGTATGGTGAAAGGTCCTAACCATCTAGACTTCAGTTTTCCAGGGAAGAACTTGAGTCTTGAGTTATAGAGTAACACCTTCTGTCCTTCAGGGAACTCCATTCTTGCTATGTTTTGGTCATGCCACCTTTTTGTGTTCTCTTTGTAGATTTTTGCATTCTCATATGCCTGATTCCTAAACTCCTCCAGCTCATTGAGTTGCATTAATCGCTTTTCTCCAGCAGCTTGCTCATCATAGTTTAACATTTTTAGATCCCAAAATGCTCTATGTTCAAGTTCAACTGGCAAGTGACAAGCCTTGCCATACACCAGTTGGTATGGATACATCCCAATGGGAGTCTTATAGGCTGTCCTATAGGCCCATAGTGCATCATCCAGCTTCTTAGACCAATCCTTTCTTGAGCTTCCAACAGTTTTTTCAAGGATTCGTTTCAGCTCTCTGTTGGAGAATTCAGCTTGCCCGTTGGTCTGTGGGTGGTATGGAGTTGCCACTTTGTGCTTTACTCCATATCTGAGAAGGAGTGTCTCGAGTTGTTTGTTGCAGAAGTGTGTTCCTCCATCACTAATGAGAGCTCTGGGAACTCCAAATCTACTAAAAAAGGTCCTTCTCAAGAAGCTTATCATAACCTTGTTGTCTTTTGTTGCAATGGCTATGGCTTCTACCCATCTTGAAACATAATCAACAGCCACCAATATGTAGCTATTTGAGTAGGAGGTTGGGAAGGGTCCCATGAAATTAATCCCCCATACATCAAATAGCTCCAACTCTAGTATGAATTGCTGTGGCATCTCATTTCTCTTGGTTTGATTACCAGGTCTTTGACATTCATCACATCTTGACACCATTTCCTTGGCATCCTTAAACATTGTTGGCCAGTAAAATCTGGATTCAAGCACTTTTGCTGCTGTCCTTTCTCCACTGAAGTGACCTTCATATGCAGATCCATGGCACTGCCATAATACTTCCTGCCCTTCCTCATGGGGTATACACCTTCTTAGGATTCCATCAGCACACTTCTTGAACAAATAAGGATCGTCCCGGATGTAGTGTTTGGCATCCTTAATTAGCTTCCTCCTCATATGCCTATTGATGTTGGTTGGCAGCTCCCCAATAGCCTTGAAGTTGGCTATGTCTGCAAACCAAGGAGCTACTCGAATCATCATCAATTGTTCATCAGGAAAGCTTTTATTGACTGCTACTTGCTGCATCTCTTCTTCTTGTGGGATCCTTGAGAGGTGGTCAGCTACCTTGTTCTCTGCTCCGCTCCTATCTTTAATCTCAATATCAGATTCTTGGAGCAACAAGATCCACCTTATTAGTCTGGGCTTAGATTCTTGTTTGGTAAGCAAGTATTTGAGTGCTGCATGATCGGTGAACACAATTACTTTTGAGCCAATAAGATATGATCTAAATTTGTCAACAGCAAAAACTATAGCTAAAAGTTATTTCTCCGTGGTGGTATAGCTCCTTTGATTCTCATTGAGAACCTTGCTAGCATAGTAAATAACATGTACTAGCTTGTCTTCCTCTGTCCTAGAACAGCACCAACAGCAAAATCAGATGCATCACTCGTTAGTTCAAAGGGAAGATTCCAGCTTAGTGGTGCTATAATAGGTGCAGAGAAAAGTTTCTTCTTAAGTTCATCAAAGGCTACCATGCACTCTCTATCAAAAATAAAGGGAGTATTTGAGACAAGTAGGTTGCTAAGGGGTTTTGCAATCTTTGAAAAATCTTTGATAAACCTCCTATAGAACCCAGCGTGTCCCAAAAAACTTCTGATTGCTTTGACATTGCAAGGTGGAGGTAGTTTTTCAATTACTTCCACTTTTGCCTTGTCCACTTCTATGCCATCTTTTGAAATCTTGTGACCAAGAACCACCCCTTCAGTCACCATAAAATGGCACTTCTCCCAGTTTAAAACTAGGTTGGTTTCTTGACACCTTTTTAGCACAAGAGCAAGATGGTATAGGCAATCAAAATATGAGTTCCCAAATACAGAGAAGTCATCCATGAATACTTCTATGAACTTCTCATTCATGTCTGAAAAAATGGAGAGCATGCACCTTTGGAATGTTGCAGATGCATTGCACAATCCAAAGGGCATTCTCCTACAAGCAAAGACACTATATGGACAAGTAAATGAAGTTTTTTCCTGATCCTTGGGGTCTACAACAATTTGATTGTAGCCCGAATATCCATCTAGGAAGCAATAGTACTCATGTCTTGCCAATTTCTAGGTGACCCTTCCTCAATTTCTATTGGAATCATCACCTCTGTTCCGTATGCTAATCGGAAGGGGGATTCCTTCATGGTGGAATGTGGCATTGTTCGATATGCCCACAGGACCTGTGGGAGCTCTTCTGCCCAGGCTCCCTTTGCATCTTGTAATCTCCGTTTTAATCCAGCCAATATGACTTTGTTAGCAGCTTCGGCCTGCCCATTGGCTTGTGGATGTTCGACGGAGGTGTACTGGTGCTTTATATTCAAGTCGGCTACTAATTTTCTGAAGCCTGTATCTGTGAATTGGGTGCCATTGTCTGTGGTTATTGAATATGGAACCCCGAACCTTGTGACAATGTTTCGATATAAGAATTTCCGGCTTCTTTGAGTGGTGGCATTGGCTAGGGGTTCTGCCTCGATCCACTTTGTAAAGTAATCTACTCCCACTATGAGAAATTTAACTTGTCCTGATCCCTGTGGGAATGGGCCGAGAAGATCAAGTCCCCATTTTGCAAACGGCCAAGGCGAAGTCACGCTGATGAGCTCTTCTGGCGGGGTGATGTGAAAGTTGGCATGTTTTTGACATGGTGGACATGTCTTTACAAATTCTGTGGCTTCTTTCTGTAGAGTTGGCCAATAAAATCCCGCCCGGAGTACTTTTTTGGTGAGAGCTCGTGCTCCGAGATGATTGCCATAAATGCCGCCGTGTATTTCTTCTAGCACTTCCCTTGTGTTGGAGGTCGGCACGCATTTTAGTAAAGGTATTGAGATTCCTCTTTTGTACAGGATGTTGTTTATGATGGTGTAGTACTGTGCCTCCCTTTTTAACTTCTTTGCCTCCTTTTCTTCTACGGGGAGTGTTCCTTCTTTGAGGTAGTTGATTATGGGGGTCATCCATACTTGGTCCTGACTTGTTATGGCCAGGACTTTTTCCTCTTCCGAGATTGACGGGTTTTGCAATATTTCCTGGATGAGGCTTCTATTGTTGCCCCCTGGTTTGGTGCTGGCTAGTTTTGAGAGTGCATTAGCTCGGGCATTTTGTTCGCGGGGTATGTGGCAGATCTTATATTCCCCGATTTGTCCGAGTAGTTCCTTGGTTTTATCCAAATATTTTTTCATGGTGGGGTCTTTGGCTTGGTAGCTCCCTGTTATTTGTGATGTGACCACTTGTGAATCGCTATAAATGTTGAGTTTTTGAGCTCCGACCTCTTTAGCCGGCTTCAAACCAGCTAATAATGCTTCATATTCCGCTTGGTTATTGGAGGCCGGGAACCCGAACTTGAGGGAGAGCTCAACTTGGGTTCCTTGGTTGCTTTCTATTATCACGCATGCGCCGCTTCCAGTTTTATTTGAGGAACCATCCACGTAGAGGTTCCATTCTGTGGGAGTTTCCAGGGTATCTGTGAATTCTGCGATGAAGTCGGCCAGATACTGTGATTTGATGGCCGTCCGAGCTTCATATTGGAGGTCGAATTCTGACAACTCGACTGCCCATTGTAGAATTCTGCCTGCTAAATCTGTTTTCTGCAATATTCCTTTTATGGGCTAGTTAGTTCTAACCTTAATGGTGTGAGCCTGGAAGTACGGACGGAGTCGTCGAGATGTTAGGATGAGAGTATAGGCAAATTTTTCTATTTTCTGGTAGTTCAGCTCGGATCCCTGTAGTGCTTTGCTAATGAAGTAGACGGGTTGTTGCCCATTTTCGTCTTCTCTGACTAGGGCTGAGGCTATCGCCCGGCTTCCTACTGCGAGATATAATATGAGTGGTTCTCCTTCTCGTGGTTGAGATAGGATAGGTGGCCGTCCTAAGAACTCCTTGAAGTCTCGGAAAGCTTGCTCACACTCTATCATCCATTCGAACTGTTTTCCCTTTCTTAAAGTAGCATAAAAGGGGAGAGATCTTATCACAGCTCCTGCTAAGAATCGGGATAGGGCAGCCAATCTCCCGTTGAGTTGTTGTACTTTTTTGACACAGGTTGGGCTCTTCATGTTGAGTATAGCTTGACATTTGTCTGGATTTGCTTCAATTCCCCTTTGTGTGAGCATGAAACCTAAGAATTTGCCTGCTTCAACTGTGAGGGTGCATTTTGCGGGGTTAAGTCGCATGTTATGCTTCCTTATAGTGTCAAACACTTGAGCCAGGTCGGATAATAATGTATCTTCGCTTTGTGTTTTTATCAAAATGTCGTCCACATAGACTTCCATGATTTTTCCGATGTGATCTGAGAAGACTTTATTCATTAGTCTTTGATAAGTAGCTCTCGCGTTCTTAAGACTGAAAGGCATCACGATGTAGCAGTAGTTCGCCTTTGGTGTTAAGAACGAGGTCTTTTCTGTTTTTGGTGGATACATGGGGATTTGGTTGTATCCCGAATAGGCGTCCATAAACGAGAGGTATCTATATCCGGAGGAAGCATCTACCAGAGCGTCAATACTTGGGAGTGGGTATGGATCTTTTGGGCAGGCTTTGTTGAGATCGGTGTAATCGGTACACATGCGCCACTTCCCGTTTGATTTTTTCACCAAGACGACGTTGGCTAGCCATAGTGGGTACTTGTCTTCTCTTATGAATCCTGCCTCCAGTAACGTTTGTACTTGTTCTTCCACAGCTTGGGATCGTTCTGGTTCGAGTTTTCTTCGCTTCTGCTGCACCGGCCGAGATCTTGGATAGACCGCCAACTTATGGCACATTAGCTTAGGGTCTATGCCTGGCATGTCTGCGGCTTTCCATGCGAAGAGGTTGACATTATCTCGTAAGAATTGTATCAGTAATTCTTTTGAGTCTCCACTTAGGACCGTTCCGATATTAGTCGTTTTGTCCGAGGTGTCTCTAATCTGAACCTTCTCTACCTTACCTTCTGGGTGCGGACGGAGTTCTTCTCGACGCTGAGCTCCGCCAAGCTCAATTGTATGAAACTCTTCTCCTCTGCCTTTGAGGTTTAAGCTCTCATTATAACAGCAATGTGCCATCTTTTGATCTGCTTTTATCGTGGCTATCCCTTCTGTAGTTGGGAATTTCATGCATAGATGCAGAGTTGAGACTATTGCGCCGAGTTGATTGAGTGTTGTCCGACCTATGAGAGCATTGTAGGCTAAACTTACGTCGACCACAATGTAGTCTATTTTGAGGGTCCTAGATTGGTTCCCTTTTCCAAAAGTAGTGTGCAGCGATACGTATCCCAGTGGTTGTATCGGAGTGTCTCCTAGTCCAAACAGATTGTTCGGGTAAGCTCTAAGTTCCTTTTCATCTAAGCCGAGCTTGGCGAAGGCTGTTTTGAATAAGATGTCGGCAGAACTCCCTTGGTCTACTAGTGTACGGTGTAGATTGGCGTTTGCCAGTATAATAGTAATGACCATGGGATCGTCGTGTCCCGAGATGATGCCGGATGCGTCCTCTTTAGTAAATGTTATTGCCGGGATGTCGGGTGCTTCCTCCTTTCCCTCAACAAGATATACTTCTTTGAGATATCTCTTTCGGGACGATTTGGAGATCCCACTTCCTGTGAATCCGCCGTGTATTATATGGACGTGTTTTTCTGGTGTCCGAGGTGACATTTCAGCTCGTCCATCATCTTCGTCTCTCCGTCTTTTTCTTTGGTTATCATCCCGGGTGGCCAGAAATCGATCTAATTTTCCTTCTCTTACCAATTTTTCTATGATATTTTTCAAGTCAAAGCACTCGTTGGTAGAGTGTCCTCGAATTCGATGGTATTCACAATATTCCTTCCGGTTTCCTCCTCCCCTTTTGCCTTTAAGTGGCCGCGCTGGTGGGATTTTTTCTGTATGGCAGACTTCTTTGTACACGTCGACCAGGGATGCTTTAAGAGGAGTGTAGTTGTGGTATTTTTTGATTTTCTCACCCTGTCGATCTTCTTTCCATTTGGAGTCCTTGTCCTTATCTCGAACCATCTGATCGCCGTTTTCGTGAGAGTTGTTGGAAAAGCTTTGCAGCGAACGGCATCTGAGGCATCGGTGAGGTACATTCTGCTTCTGAAATTGCTGAGATGATGGTTGGGATTTGTAGTACCATCATACAAAACCATATCCGGGAGCTTGAAATCTTTTGGGATTTCGGTCTTCATGATTTCCCTAGTGACTGGATCCTGTTCTTTGCGTGAATTTTCCTCAGGCGTGGTCCGAGGAGCTTTTGATTTGAGGTCGGCCTCTAATTGCTGTAGTTTTTCTTCTAGTTCTCGACGTCACCGTACCTCTCTTTGTAGATCCTTTCCGATCTCCCGTTGTTGCTGGGTTTCTTTCTCTAGCTGCTTTAAGCGATCTTGAAGTGCTTCCATGGCTCCCGGATTTGGTGAGTTTTTGTCCCGGTTGGATTCCGGAGTATCCTTTAGCGTAGTGTCCGCGTTCTTGTGTGGTGTTCTGTTCTCCAGATCCGAGTCGTGGTCGTTGTCATGGCCGTCCGCCATGGTTTTGGGATGACTTTCAGGTTCCCCAGCAACAGCGCCAATGTTCCGAGGGTTACCTAAAACTGGAGGTCGATCTCGGATGAGATCTTCGGTACTAGTCGGAGATGACGTGTCCGGCTGGCTGGTGGTGGCCGGAGCTGTTGTGTCTGACTTGTTGGACTTGCTGCGCTACTGATCCTTGGCCACCGGAGGGTGGGGGGTACCTGCAAGAGACTCTGATGCTTAAGTTAGCATGGGTATTAAGCAGGTTTTTACTAGAATCAGAGTATGAGTTATACCTGGGTGCTCCAGTGTATTTATAATGGTGAGATGTGACCTTTGGATAAGATAAGTTAGTTATCTTATCTTATCTTTATCCTTTTGGGTTGAGGTCAGCGTATCTTCAACGGAACCGCCCTTCTCTGTAGGCCTGAATGACCTTTGGATTTGGGTCGTATTCCTGGAATTGGGCCCCTCTGGGCTTTCCTGTCGATTTGGCCGAGTTCTTTGGAAAGAAGTCGGTCCGCTTGACCTAAAGAGGTCGGTCGCTTTATTACTGAACATCCCGGTTCGGACAGCTCGACCCAGGGTATGAACAGTGCCCCTGCTTGAGCTCGGTCTTCTTTTTGAGGTCGAGTTCTTGACTTCGGTCCTTCTTTAGTGAAGCCGATCTCAAGCATTTTGTCGATTCCTCTGTAGAAGCTTTTGAATGTAGAACGTTTTCCTCTAAAATCGCGCGCTTTTATATCGGTGCTTTAGGAACATGCGAGGGTTTAATGCCTTTTAATTTTAGCATTAATTGCCCCATTTCCTTTTGGCTCTTTATTTTGATTTTGAAAACCCATAAACGGTTTCTCTTCTTTCGCCCTTTTCGTAACTTCTTCGCATTTTTCCCTTCATTCTCTCGCTTTCAATTTTTCTTTGTGTTGCGGCGTTTGTTTGATTTTTCTGAAGCCTCTGCCTGGAGTTCATAGTTTTGCGTTTCAGCCCTGCGACATTTTCTTTGCTCGTGTCTTTTCTTTTGCTTCGAGGAGGTGATTCCAGATTTCGCCGTCCCTCTTCTCCTTTCCTGAAGTCTGCTGCCTTTTCAGGTTGGTACTAACCTTCTTGCTCCTTTCACGGCTTCATCTTTTAGTTTTTTGGTGAAGCTTTTGCTTTTGCATGTTTTGAAAGTTTGAACCTTTTCGTGATTTTGTATTTATTTGTCGCTGTAGATGCGTTTTTCTTGGTTTTCTTTTGTGTGTTCTTCTGGCATTTCCGTCGAGACTTTATACGGTTTTTGTTTGTTGCTTCTGATTTTTTATTATCTGATAGAAACTCTGCATCCGTTCCTTGTTTTGCTTGCAAGCTTTCTGTCTGATTTCTCAAAAGTTCGTACCTTTGATGATTTCCATTTGGCGCGTTTTGATGTTTTGGAAATGCTTTTTGCTTGGTTGACTGTGATGACTTATGCTTCTGGAAATTAACTTGAAGAATTAGCAGACTTTTGTTTGATTGAGGCATATTCAAGGTAAAGACCCTTAAACCCTAGTAAATCCCTTAATTAATTGTGTTTGGGTATTGAGTGTGTATGTATGGATATATGATGTGAAATAGGTAGTGTATATATGTGATGTGGAGTAAGATTGTGAAGATGGAAGCTTGACTAGGCCCTTGGATGCTGAATTTTGGTGGTGGAGCTTGTGAACATGCTTGGTTAGGTTATCTTTGGGTTTTACGAGAAATCGGGTAAGGTACGGTTTAAGTTTCATTTAAGTACGGTTTAAGGTTCCCTAGGATTAAGCTTGAATGGTATGATTGATTGGTATGATATGTGAAGTGGATGATATTGGTATCGGATAAGGATGGTGAAATTTTGCATAGTTGATGTGTGGTTTGAAATTGATATTAGATAGTGAATTATGTGGTTATGAGTTTATTTGATGAAATATTGGGCAAGAGGCTGTGAATTTGGTACGGATGCCAGAAAGAGGTAAGAACAGTAAGTGATGATTGATGATGCATATAAATTGTATACGATGATGATGATTGGTAATTGTTCATACCCTGGGTCGAGCTATCCGATCCGGGATGTTCAGTAATAAAGCGACCGACCTCTTCAGGTCAGGCTATCTGACCTCTTCTCAAAGAGGTCGGTTGAATCGACAGGAAAGCCCAGTAAGGGGCCCAAATAGAGAAACACGACCCAAATCCAAAGGCAGTCCAAGCCTATTGAGATAAGGGCGGTTCCCTTAAAAGATAAGCTGACCTCAACTCAAAGATAAGATAAGATAAGATAACTAACTTATCTTATCTAAAAAGGTCACTCTACACCATTATAAATACACTGGAACACCCAGGTATAACTCATACTCTGATTCTACTAAAAAACCTGTTTAATACCCATGCTAACTTAAGCATCGGAGTCTCTTGCAGGTACCCCCCACCCTCCGGTGACCAAGGATCAGCAGTGCAGCCAGTCCAACAAGTCAGACATGACAGCTCCGGCCGCCACCCACTAGCCGGACACGTCATCTCCGACCAGTACAGAAGATCTCCTCCGAGATCGACCTATAATTTCAGGTAACCCTCGGAACATTGGCGCCGTTGCCAGGGACCCAAAAGTCATCCCATTACCATGGCAGACGACCATGACAACTACCACAATTCAGATCTAGAGGATAGAACACCGCACAAGAACGCGGACACTACACTGAAAGATACCCCAAAATCTAACAGGGACAAAAACCCATCAAATCCGGGAGTGATAGAAGAGCTTCAAGATCGTTTAAAGCAACTTGAAAAAGAAACCCAGCATCAACGAGAAGTCGGGAAGGATCTACAGAGAGAGGTAAGGCGACGTCGAGAATTAGAAGATAAACTTCTAAAACTCGAAGCCGATCTCAAAGCCAAAGCTACTCGATCCACCCCTGAAGATAACTCACGCAAAGATCAAGATCCATTCACTAGGGAAATCATGAAGGCCAAAATTCCTAAGGACTTCAAACTTCCGGACATGACCTTGTACGATGGCACTACAGATCCCAACCATCACCTCAGCAATTTCAGAAGTAGAATGTACCTCACCGACGTCTCAGATGCAGTTCGTTGCAAAGCTTTTCCAACAACTCTCACAAAGACAATAATCAGATGGTTCGACAACCTACCTCCAAAGTCCATCTCAAGCTTTGATGACCTAGCCAAAAAGTTTCTGGTCCGATTCTCCATCCAAAAGGACAAAGCTAAGTACGCCCCTAGTCTGCTAGGAATCAAGCAAGGAGATCAGGAAAGTCTTCGCAACTACATGGAGAGATTCAACAAAACATGCCTAGACATACAAAGCTTGCCAACAGAGGCCGCCATCATGGGCCTCATCAATGGTCTACGAGAGGGACCTTTTAGCCAATCCATATCAAAGAAGTACCCCACATCTTTGAACGAAGTGCAAGAACGAGCGGAGAAATACATTAACATGGAAGAAAATTCTCAACTAGGAGAAACCTCAAAATCCAGATTCACCTACCGGGATAAAGATAAAGAGTCCAAAAAGAAGGAAGATCGACAAGGGAAAAAAATTAAAAAATATCATAATTACACCCCTCTTCGAGTGTTTCTTGTGGATGTGTACAAGGAAGTCTGCCACACAGAAAAAATTCCCCCAGCTCAACCACTCAAAGGGAAAAGAGGAGGAGGAAACCGAAACGAGTATTGTGAATACCATCGTGTTCGTGGACATTCCACCAACGAATGCTTTGATCTAAAAAATGTCATAGAAAAGTTAGTAAGAGAAGGAAAACTAGATCGGTATTTGGCCACCCGAGACGATGAGCAAAGAAAAAGAAGGAGGGACGAAGAGGTCGGGCGAACCGAGCGATCACCTCGTACACCAGAAAGACATGTTCATATGATACACGGAGGATTTGCAGGAGGAGGAATCTCCAAATCATCCCGCAAAAGATATCTTAAAGAAGTATATCATGTCAAAGGAAAGGAGGAAGCACCCGACATCCCTGCAATTACGTTAACCAAGGAAGATGCATCCGGTATCATCTCGGGACACGACGATCCCATGGTCATCACAATCATACTGGCAAACGCCAATCTCCACCGCACATTAATAGACCAAGGGAGTTCCGCCGACATCTTATTCAAAACTACCTTCGACAAGCTCAGCTTAGAAGAAAAAGAGCTTAGAGCATACCCGAACAGCCTGTTCGGACTGGGAGATACCCCGGTACAACAATTGGGATACGTGCCACTACATTCAACTTTTGGAAAAGGAAATCAATCCAGAACACTCAAAATAGACTACCTCGTGGTCGACGTGAGTTCAGCCTACAACACCCTAATAGGTCGGACAACATTAAATCAACTCGGCGCAATTGTTTCAACTCCACATCTATGCATGAAATTCCCAAATGCAGAAGGGATAGCTACAATAAAAGCAGATCAGAAGATGGCGGGCCGCTGTTATAACGAAAGTCTAAATCTCAGAGGCAGAGGAGAAGAATTCCACACAATCGAACTTGGTGGAGTTCAGAGGCGAGAAGAACTCCGTCCACAGCCCGAAGGTGAAGTAGAGAAAGTTCAGATCGGAAACACCTCAAACAAAACAACTAATATTGGCACGATCCTAAAAAGAGACGCAAAAGAATCACTGGTACAGTTCTTACAAGATAATGTCGATCTCTTCGCATGAAAAGCTGCAGACATGCCAAGCATAGACCCCAAACTAATGTGCCACAAGTTGGCGGTCTATCCAGGATCTCGGCCGATACAGCAGAGACAAAGAAAACTTGGGCCAGAACAATCTCAAGCTGTGGAAGAACAGGTACAAGCGCTACTGGAGGCAGGATTCATAAGGGAAGTCAAGTACCCACTATGGCTAGCCAACGTCGTCTTGGTGAAAAAATCTAATGGGAAGTGGCGAATGTGCACCGACTACACCGATCTCAATAAGGCCTGCCCAAAAGATCCTTATCCACTCCCAAGTATCGATGCACTGGTGGATGCCTCTTCCGGATATAAATACCTCTCATTTATGGATGTATATTCTGGATACAATCAAATTCCAATATATCCACCTGATCAGGAAAAACCTCATTTCTAACACCAAAGCAAACTATTGCAACATCGTAATGCCTTTTGGTCTTAAAAACGCGGGGGCAACTTATCAAAGGCTAATGAACAAAGTCTTTTCAGACCATATCGGAAAAATCATGGAAGTCTATGTGGACGACATGTTGATAAAGACACAAAGTGAAGAGACATTATTGTCCGACTTGGTCCAAGTGTTCGACACTATAAGGAAGCATGGCATGTGACTCAATCCTGCAAAATGCACCTTTGCAGTAGAAGCTGGCAAGTTCTTGGGTTTTATGCTCACACAAAGAGGAATCGAGGCAAATCCAGATAAATGCCAGGCTATACTCAACATGAAGAGCCCAACTTGTGTCAAAGAGGTACAACAACTCAACGGGAGGTTGGCGGCCTTGTCCAGATTTCTAGCGGGATCAGCAATAAGGTCTCTCCCCTTCTACGCCACTCTAAGGAAAGGAAAAAAGTTCGAATGGACAACAGAGTGCGAGCCAGCCTTTCAGGATTTTAAAAGTTTCCTGGAAAAACCACCTATCCTAACTCGACCACGAGGGGAAGAGCCACTCTTATTATACCTCGCGGTAGGAAGTCGGGCAGTAGCCTCAGCACTGGTTCGAGAGGACGACAAAGGGCAACAACATGTATACTTTATTAGTAAAGCACTACAGGGATCCGAGCTGAACTACCAAAAAATAGAAAAATTTGCCTACGCGCTCATACTAACATCTCGACGTCTCCGTCCGTACTTCCAAGCTCACACCATTAAGGTTCGGACCAACCAGCCCATAAAGGGGATATTGCAGAAAATAGATCTAGCAGGCAGAATACTACAAGGGGCAGTCGAGTTGTCCGAATTCGACCTTCAATACGAAGCTCGGACAGCCATTAAATCAAAATACTTAGCCGACTTCATTGTAGAATTTACAGACACCCCGGAGACCCCATATAATGGAATATTTACGTGGACGGTTCCTCGAATAAAACTGAAAGCGGCGCATGTGTGATAATTGAAAGCAACCAAGGAACCCAAATTGAGCTTTCCCTCAAATTCGGGTTCCCTGCCTCAAACAACCAGGCAGAATATGAAGCACTACTAGCTGGTTTGAAGCTGGCTAAGGAGGTTGGAGCTCAAAAACTCATCATCTTCAGTGACTCACAAGTAGTCACCTCTCAAATAACAGGGTGCTACCAAGCCAAAGATCCCACTATAAAAAAGTATTTGGATAAAACCAGGGAACAGCTTGGACAACTCGGGGAATATGTGATCCGCCACATACTCCGCGAACAAAATGCCCGAGCTAATGCACTCTCAAAATTAGCCAGCACCAAACCAGGGGGCAACAATAGAAGCCTCATCCAGGAAATGCTACAGAACCCGTCAATCTCGGAAGAAGAAAAAGTCCTAGCCATAACAGGCCAGGATCAAGGATGGATGACCCCCATAATTAACTACCTCAAAACAGAAACACTCCCCACAGATGAAAAGGAGGCAAAGAGGTTAAAACGGGAGGCACAATACTACACTATCATAAACAACACCCTATACAATAGAGGGATTTCAATACCATTATTAAAATGTGTGTCGACCTCCAACACAAGGGAAGTTTTAGAGGAAGTACAAAGTGGCATTTGTGGCAATCATCTCGGAGCACATGCTCTCACCAAAAAAGTACTCCGGGCGGGATTTTATTGGCCAACTCTACAAAAGGAGGCCACAGAGTTTGTAAAGACATGTCCACCATGTAAAAAACATGCCAACTTTCACATCGCCCCGCCAGAGGAGCTCATTAACGTAACCTCACCTTGGCCATTTGCTAAATGGGGACTCGACCTTCTCGGACCCTTTCCCTAGGGATCGGGACAAGTTAAATTCCTCATAGTAGGGTGATAAACCCATATTTTATGATATATTTTGTGTCTAATTTAAGTGATTTATTCAATCCTTCACTCACTTATTCATATAAATTGCATGGTTTTACTTCCCTTCCTTATTATGTGATGAATGTGAAAAACATGTTTTCTATGCTTTAAAAGTAATTATTTCAATTACCCTTTATTTCCATTCGATGCCGTGATTCGTGTGTTGAGTAGTTTCAGATCTTCTAAGGCAGGAATGACTTAAAGGATGGAAAGGAAACATACAAAAATGGAAGGAAAGCACGAAATGGAGTTTTTGAAGAAACTGGCAGTGACGCGATCTCATGGACGACGCGGCCGCATGCCAGCACGAAATGGTAGTGACGCGACCGCGTGATTGACGCGATCGCACGCCTTAAGCGAAACGCATATGACGCGGACGCATGACTGAAGCGACCGCGTGGCAAGGAAAACTCCAATTGACGTGACCGCGTGACCCACTCGGACGCGTGACAGAGGCCACGCACCAAAAATTACAGAAAATGCTCCCAGCGATTTCTGAAGCCCTTTTTGGCCCAAATCCAAGTCCAGAAGGCACAGATCAGAGGTTATGAAGTGGGGGAATGCATCCATTCGAAGGAGAGTCTCCAATTAGTTATTTTTCATGATTTAGATGTAGTTTTGAGGGAAAGGTTCTCTCCTCTCTCTTTAGGATTTGGATTTAGAATTAGGATTTCTTTTACTTTCAGGATTATCTCTTTTTATCAAGTTCAACATTCCTTTTTATTTATCTTCTCAATTTAATTTATGAATTCTTCTATGTTACAGATTATTCTTTGAATTAATGTTATTTGAGGTATTTCTGTTTATTATTGCTTTCTTTTGTTCATGTTACTGTTGCTTCCAATCTGACGACATTTTATTCCAGTAGATTTACTTTTCCCTTTTGGTCTTGGTTAAGAAATCAGTAACTCAGGAGTTATCAAACTCAACATGATTGATAATTGTTATCTTTGCTAATTGAATTGAACTTCAATAATCCCAATCTTTTCTTAGGGATTAACTAGGATTTGAAGATCAAACTAATTAGTCACTTGACTTTTCTTTACTTTAAGTAAAGGCTAACTAAGTGGAATTAAGATTCAATCTTCATCATCATTGATAAGGATAACTAGGATAGGACTTCTAATTTCTCATACCTTGCCAAAATTTTATTTTACAGTTATTTATTTATTTTACAGTCATTTACTTATTTTAATTGCAATTTCAATTACTTGTTCCTTATCTTCAAAACCCCAATTTACAATCTCCATAACCAATAATAAGAACATACTTCCCTGCAGTTCCTTGAGAAGACAACCCGAGGTTTGAATACTTTGGTTATCAATTTTTAAGGGGTTTGTTACTTGTGACAACCAAAACGTTTGTAAGAAAGGTTGATTGCTTGGTTTAGTAACTATACTTGCAACGAGAGTTTACTATAACTTCTAAACCATCAATCTTCAGTTCTTCATAGGGGTAGACTATTTCACAAAGTGGATCGAGGCAGAACCCCTAGCTAACGCCACTGCTCAAAGAAGTCAAAAATTCCTATATAGGAACATTGTCACAAGGTTCGGGGTTCCATACTCCATCACCACAGACAATGGCACCCAATTCATAGATGCAGGCTTTAGAAAATTAGTAGCTGACTTGAATATAAAGCACCAGTTCACCTCCGTCGAACATCCTCAAGCCAATGGACAAGCCGAAGCTGCTAACAAAGTCATATTGACCGGGCTAAAACGGAGATTACAAGATGCAAAGGGAGCTTGGGCCGAAGAACTTCCACAAGTCCTATGGGCATATCGAACAACGCCACATTCCACCACAAAGGAATCACCCTTCTGATTAGCATACAGAACGGAGGCAATGATCACGGTAGCGATTGAAGAAAGGTCGCCCAGAGTGGTTCATTACAATGAAGAAGCCAACCCCCAACTTCAAAGGGAAGAACTCGACCTACTTCCTGAAATCCAAGAAAGAGCTCGGATCAGGGAAGAAGCACTAAAACGTCGAATGGCTTCCAGATATAATCAAAAGGTAGTGCCAAGAAGTTTCGCTGAGAATGATCTCATCCTAATCCGAAATGACATTGGAACAACTCGACCCGGAGAAGGAAAGCTGGCAGCAAATTGGAAAGGACCCTACCGAGTCATAGAAGTAATTGGAAAGGGCTACTACAGACTGTCCGAACTCGATGGGCGAGAACTTCCTAGGTCATGGCACACCTGCAATCTAAAAAGGTACTATAGCTAGAGAAGGTAAAAGATCTCATCATAGGATGCACTCTTTTTCCTGAAAAGGTGTTTTAATGAGGCGCCAAATTGAGATCCAGAAATTGTCCGACTCAAAAGGATAAAAACTCTATATGTACATATTTTCATTTTCTTTTAAATAAAATATATTAGATGTTCTACAAAGTTTGCAAGACGAATTAATCTGAAACATTCATCGTCCGATTATAAAGCGACAGATTGGCAGAAAGTGAAAAATAAATTCACTGCACGATCACGATAAAGACCAACAAAGATAAAAACCAAATTCATCTAAAGTCGACTAAACGAGGATTTAACCCACCTTCTACAAATCGGCAAAGATGAAAACGGAATAATGCAAGAAGTTATCGAAAGTGATCCGGAGAAAGGACCTGACAAGGTCCTGATGGATTGCTAAATAATAACTTAAAAGACTGACCGACGTTAAGAAGTCAGACCAAGTCAAACCAAATTATAAGTAAACCCTGGAAAGAGGTCTGGCCAACCCTATAAAAGAGGATTACTTTAACTTAGAAGGGCTCGACATGACGAAGTCAGCCCAAAACATAAAAGTTATAAACGTAATCCCTGAAAGAGACCTGAACAAGGTCCAAGAAAGAGGATTACAAAAGTAACTTAGAAGGGCTCGACATAACGAAGTCGGCCCAAAACATAAAGTTATAGAAATAATCCCTGAAAGAGACCTGAACAAGGTCCAAGAAAGAGGATTACAAAAATAACTTAGAGGGGCCCGACATAACAAAGTCGGCCCAAAACATAAAGTTATAGAAGTAATCCCTGAAAGAGACCTGAACAAGGTCCAAGAAAGAGGATTACAAAAATAAATTAGAAGGGCCCGACATAACGAAGTCGGTCCAAAATATAAAGTTATAAAAGTAATCCCTGAAAGAGACTTGAACAAAGTCCAAGAAAGAGGATTACAAAATAACTTGATCCAACATGACAAAGTCAGCCCAAAACATAAAAGTTATAAACGTAACCCCTGAAAGAGACCCGAACAAGGTCCAAGAAAGAGGATTACAAAAGTAACTTAAAAGGGCTCGACATGACGAAGTCGACCCACATAAAGTGCGAAGGCTACAAAAAGTAATACCTGGCAGAGACCTCACAAAAGGTCCAAACAAAATGGGATTTTTGTTTGCCTCAAAGGAATCAAAGCCACAAGCACAAAAACAACTCAAAGAGATCGAGCAACAAGGCTCCAGCACTACCAAAAGCCTCGAAAAAGTGCCTAGATGAGATAAAGATCGACATAATACTAAAGGCGCGAAGTTGTGATAAAAGACAAATTCAAAGGGGCTACCCAAATCAGCCCCCAGAACTTGGAAGCTATTTTTTGTTTTTCAACCTAAAGTTGCTAAACAAGCAACTAAACAAGTGTCAACAGTCAACAAAATGAATTTTACAAAATAAAAAGTTTACAAGCCCACAAGTCGGGCTATCTACATAATCAAGATAAAAAAGTTCAGTTAAACATCAGAAGCCTTCCCAATAGCATCATCACGGGGAGAAGGAGGACGAGTCTGAATGGGCACAGCATCCACGGTCCCATCATCTCGATTCAGGATTTGACAGTCCGGATCGGATACGGGATGACCGGCCTCAACTGAAGAAACTGTAGAAGTTGACACTTTGGCGGCAGGCGCAGGGGGAGGTTCGACATCATCATCATCCGGGTCGTCAGGGACAATCTTACCATCCCTCATAACATTGTCCAGACTGAAGGGAGAAAGATCAACCTCAGGAGCCAGAATTCAAACCTGCTCCTTCAGGCTCTCATAAGCAGCATTCACGCTACCGACAAGGTGACCTTGGAGCTCAGAGTAATCAGCTCGGGCAAACTCCAACTCCTCCCTCAGACGCATTACCTCCCGATAAGATGTAACATAGCTGTCTTTATGCCTCAATTCCGTGTCCTCGGCCAACCTCACAGAAGCCGCCAAGGCAAGGGAGCTAGCCTTCTCACTCTCCAGCTCCTTCTCCAATTTGGTCACTTTCACTTCAAGCTCCTCCTTCAAGCCCTTCATCTGATCAAACTCCTGTTTAGCCTCCTCCATGAAGGCTTTGGTGGCATGAAGAGGAAGATTTTTGGCAGTTCGGTACAAGGCAGCTCCCATGTGTGCCATCTTAACACTACTTCGAGTTATAAAGTCCAAATGGCGAAGGAGTGATACATCATCCATAAGGAGGGCACCATAAGGACCGATCTGCTGATCGAAGAACTCGACCGCGTCAAAATCAGGGGTATCAAGGTTGAAAGGCTCAATGGTTTTTTGCTTTTTGTTGGGAGGAGCACCAGAAGTAGCAACAGAGGCTTGGGGAGGATGAATCAAATGAACTCGGGGAGTCGGGATTATCTTCCTCGCCCCAGGTGAGCTCGGAACGGCCGGCTTCGACTGAGCCTGGGATGATCCCTCCCCGGCCGCCTTGGCTGAGACGTTTTTGGCTGCGGTAGCTTTCCTCGCCCTTTTGAAGGCCTTCATAGATTCATTATCCTTAATCATCTCTGCAAGAAAAATACAATAGTAAGGAATCAATTAACAAATCGGAAAAGAGCTTGCAAACAATATAGGAGCAGATAAAAGAGGAAAATCAAAAAATTAACTACCCAGCTCAGTTCGGAGGAGAGAGGGATTGGTTAAAAATTTCTTTCTGTCGAGATGGGGAGGCTGACCCTAGGTCTCTTCCAAAACAGTCACGAAAGCTTTCTCAGCCTCATCCAACATTTCCCATGAATATCTAGATACCCTCACATCCTTTTGCCATTCCAAGGGAAAGGCAGGATCGTCATTTTCATCCAGAAAAAATGGCCGAACTCCTTCAACAGCTCGGACTTTAAAAAGTTAATTTTTGAAATCACAGAAAGATTCATCAAACATAGAGAAGACCTTTTTTCCTTGGGAAGCTCAGAAAGAAACCCAAGCGGCTTTCTTCTTAACTACCCCAGGCTTCGTCAAAACAAAGAGATAGAAGAAAAGGGATTGCGAAGCAGGAATACCAAATCCATGACACAACAATTGAAAGATTTTTATGAAACCCCAGGAATTCGGGTGAAGTTGGGAAGGAGCAACATTACAGGACCATAACAGGTTGGTCTCAAAATTGGTAAAAGGAAGGGTGATACTCGTCTGGCCAAAAAAGAAATCGTAAGCCTAGAAAAAAGGGCGATCTCCAACAACCCGAGTAGAGAAACAAACTCTCTCTTCAGAAGTGGGAGGTACAAGTTCATAATTCTTTTCCTCACCAACACTACTACAAACCCTATGAAATTGCCTAAGCTGCTAACAAAATTCAGCATCATCCAAAGAAACACACAAAAGAACAATCGAATCCACCCAATCAGCCATGCCCTCAGGGACCTGGGAAGATGTCTCAACAATGTTCTTGCGTGAAGACATGAGGTCAACCAGTCCTACAGCAAGAAGAGAAGAAAATAGATTAATAACCCAAAACATCTCGGACAAAAAACAAAACATCTCAGAACAGCTCGAACAAGCACGACACGGAGCAATACAAACAAAAGAAAGCCCCAGGACCCGCACTAAAGATCCAGGGGCATCCTTTTGGGGGCAAGTTAGAGAGCGAGGACTCAAGGAAACCTACATCTCTACACGTCCTAACAGGAAGATAACACTCCGAGAAGAAAGCCACGAGTTACAAACCAAAAATCATCAAAATAATTACCTCCCAAAATTCACTGTCTCAGACGAAACTAACAAGCAAACAAAAGCATCAAGAAGAAGTCAAGAAAACGCACTCCGAACAAAAGGCAAAAATCAAATTATGGGTATCGTCATCCCCTATAAAGGTACAGCAACAAGGAAAGCCACCAAACAGGGCAGAAATCAAGGGGCAATCTTTTGAAATTGTGAGCAAGATACAGTTTTTTCAAAAAAATAGCCAGAAGCGACAATAGAACATGCAAAGCCCTAAGAAGCCTCAAACAGAAATACCAGGAGTAGGCGTAAAAACGAAAAATAAAGTCAGAGATAACACATTATAGCGACAAGCAAACACAAGATCATAGAAAGGTCCAAGCTTTTTTCGACATACAGTCAAATATCAGAGTTACTGGTGCACGAAATTGTGATTATCAACAATGGCAACAAAGACTTGGTGCTCTCAAACGTGAATCACACTTTGTCACAACTTCGCACAACTAACCAGCAAGTGCACTGGGTCGTCAAAGTAATAAACCTTACGTGAGTAAGGGTCGATCCCACGGAGTTTGTCGGCCTGAAACAAGCTATGGTCACCTTGTAAATCTCAGTCAGGCGGATTCAAATGGTTTTAGAGATATGATAATTAAAAGATAGATAAAACGTAAAATAAAGATAGAGATACTTATGTAATTCATTGGTGAGAATTTCAGATAAGCGTATAGAGATGCTTTTGCTCCTCCTGAACCTCTGCTTTCCTGCTATCTTCATCCAATCATTCCTACTCCCTTCCATGGCAAGCTTTATGTTGGGCATCACCGTTGTCAATGGCTACATCCCGTCCTCTCTGTGAAAATGGTCCAATGCGCTGTCACTGTATGGCTAATCATCTGTTGGTTCTCGATCATACTAGAATAGGATTTACTATCCTTTTGCGTCTGTCACTATGCCCAGCACTCGCGAGTTTGAAGCTCGTCACAGCCATCCCTTCCCAGATCCTACTTGGAATACCACACACAAGGTTTAGACTTTCTGGATCTCAGGAATGGCCATCCATGGGTTCTAACTTATACCATGAAGACTCTAATATCTCGGACTCAGTCCTCTGTATTAGATATCTAAGAGATACTCATTCGAGCTTGTTTGCATGTAGAACGGAAGTGTTTGTCAGGCACACATTCGTAAGTGAGAATGATGATGAGCGTCACATAATCATCACATTCATCATGTTCTTGGGTGCGAATGAACATCTTAAAATAGGAATAAGCCTGAATTGAATAGAAAAACAATAGTACTTTGCATTAATTCATGAGGAACAGCAGAGCTCCACACCTTAATCTATGGTGTGTAGAAACTCTACCGTTGAAAATACATAAGAAGAAGGTCCAGGCATGGCCGAATGGCCAGCCCCCTGAACATGATCAAAGGATCAAAAGATAATCCAAAGATTCCTAAATACAATAGTAAAAATTTCTATTTATACTAAACTAGTTACTAGGGTTTACAGAAATGAGTAAATGATGCAGAAATCCACTTCTGGGGCCCACTTGGTGTGTGCTTGGGCTGAGCATTGAGCTTTACACGTGTAGAGGCTTCTCTTGGAGTTGAACGCCAGTTTGTAACCTATTTCTGGCGTTTAACTCCACTTTGCAACCTGTTTCTGGCGTTTAACTCCAGAATGCAACATGGAACTGGCGTTGAACGCCAATTTGCGTCGTCTAAACTCAGGCAAAGTATGAACTATTATATATTTCTGGAAAGCCGTGGATGTCTAATTTCCAACGCAATTGAGAGCGCACCATTTGGAGTTGTGTAGCTCCAGAAAATCCACTTTGAGTGCAGGGAGGTCAGAATCCAACAGCATTTACAGTCCTTCCTCAACCTCTGAATCTGATTTTTGCTCAAGTCCCTCAATTTCAGCCAGAAAATACCTGAAATCATAGAAAAACACACAATCTCATAGTAAAGTCCAGAAATGTGATTTTTATTTAAAAACTAATAAAAATATACTAAAAACTAACTAAATTATGCTAAAAACTATGTAAAAACAATGCCAAAAAGCGTATAAATTATCCGCTCATCACAACACCAAACTTAAATTGTTGCTTGTCCCCAAGCAACTGAAAATCAAATAGGATAAAAGGAAGAGAGTATACTATAAATTCCAAAATATCAGATGAGCAGGACTAGTAGCTTTTTGCCTCTTGAATAGTTTTGGCATCTCACTTTATCCATTGAAGTTCAGAATGATTGGCATCTATAGGAACTTAGAATTCAGATAGTGTTATTGATTCTCCTGGTTCAGTATGTTGATTCTTGAACATAGTTACTTAATGAGTCTTGGCCGTGGCCCTAAGCACTTTGTTTTCCAGTATTACCACCGGATACATAAATGCCACAGACACATAACTGGGTGAACCTTTTCAGATTGTGACTTAGCTTTGCTAAAGTCCCCAATTAGAGGTGTCCAGGGTTCTTAAGCACACTCTATTTTTGCTTTGGACCTTGAATTTAACTGCTCAGTTTCAAGTTTTCACTTGACACCTTCACGCCACAAGCACATGGTTAGGGACAGCTTGGTTTAGCCGCTTAGGCCAAGATTTTATTCCTTTAGGCCCTCCTATCCACTGATGCTCAAATCCTTAGATCCCTTTTTATTACCCTTGCCTTTTGGTTTTAAGGGCTATTGGCTTTTTGCTCTTGCCTTTTGGTTTAAAGAGCTTTTGGCTTTTTCTGCTTGCTTTTTCTTTTTTTTTTTCGCCATTTTTCTTTTCTGCAAGCTTTGTTCTTCACTGCTTTTTCTTGCTTCAAGAATCAATTTTATGATTTTTCAAATCATCAAATAACATTTCTCCTTTTTCATCATTCTTTCAAGAGCCAACATATTTAACATTCATAAACAACAAATTCAAAAGACATATGCACTGTTCAAGCATTCATGTAGAAAACAAAAAGTATTGTCACCACATCAAAATAATTAAACTAGTTTCAAGGATGAATTCGAAACCATGTACTTCTTGTTCTTTTGTTTTTAGAACAGTTTTCATTTAAGAGAGGTGATGGAGTCATAGGACATTCATAGCTTTAAGACATAGACACTTAAATACTAATGATCATGTAATAAAGACACAAAGTGGGAGAAAACCTGCCCCAAAAGTGCAATGATGAACATGGTATCAACCTGTATTAAGGTCAACTGACCTCTTCACCTTCCAAGAAGTGTAACTCAAGTTGTAGAGCTCCAAATGATGCGCTTCTAAAAGCATTGGAAAGTAGACATCCAGGGCTTTCCAACAATGTATAATAGTATGGGGTGGACACTAAGTTTGAGCTTCAGAAACTGGCAATAATGAAGCCTTGATCGCTAGCGTTATTGGCAATCAACATTTCCAGTAACATTGGCATATATGCCAGCGACCATATCCACTTCAAAGGAGCATAACTTCAGCTACAGAGGTCCAATTGAGGTGATTCTAGTTGCGTTAGAAAGCTGACATTCAGAGATTTCCAACGATATATAATACTCTATAGTGGGCATGAAATTTGAGCACAAACAAGAGGCATCTTTTAAGCCCCAAAAATACCAACTGGGCAGCAAGTGCAACGTTAGCCACAATAACTTCAGCACTAACACCACACTTGTAGCGTTAGTGTGGCTAACTTTAGCACTAACTTTAGCACCTGGGCCTCAACTTAACTCACTTCTCTCTCAAGTCCACTTCAAAGCTCAAGCAAGCAAGGCCACAATTGTCAACCAATCAAGACCACAAGAAGCATCTAGAATAGGAATTTTCATTTTATTGTAATTTGCTTTTATTTTCATTTTGTAATTTAGGAGAGCCTATATAAAGGTGTATGATGATTTTGGAGGAGTAATGGAGGTGATTGGTGGAGGTTATTTTGGGGAAGAGAGTTATGAAAAGGTGTCAAGAAGAGAGAAGAAGTGGTGGGGATCCTGTGGGATCCAGAGATCTAGTGGGGCCAAGGACTTAACATCCCTGCTCCAATTAGGCATGTAAAACGCCCTTGCTATGCAATCCTGGCGTTTAACGCCAGACTGCTGCTTGTTTCTGGCGTTAAACACCCAAATATAGCCTGTTTCTAGCGTTTAACGCCAGGTAGATGCTTGTTTCTGGCGTTAAACGCCAGCTTGGTGCTTGTTTCTGGCGTTAAACGCCAGACAGATGCTTGTTTCTGGCGTTAAACGCCAGAATGCTCCTCCTCCAGGGTGTGTTGTTTTTAATACTGTTTTGCATTCTATTTTTGATTTTTCAGTAGTTTTTGTGACTCCACATGATCATCAACCTAATAAACACGAAATAATAAAAAACTATAAAATAGATATAATTAAATAACTTTGGGTTGCCTCCCAACAAGTGCTTCTTTAATGTCAGTAGCTTGACAGTGAGCTCTCATGGAGCCTCACGGATGTTCAGAGCATTGTTGGGACCTTCCACCACCAAACTTAGAGTTTGAATGTGGGGGTTCAACACCAAACTCAGAGTTTGGTTGTGGCCTCCCAACACCAAACTTAAAGTTTGAATGTGAGGGCTTTGGTTGACTCTGTAGTGAGAGAAGCTTTTCATGCTTCCTCTCCATGGTTACAGAAGGAGATCCTTGAGTCTTAAATACAAGGTAGTCCTCATTCAGTTGAAGGACCAACTCTCCTCTGTTCACATCAATCACAGCTCTTGATGTGGCTAGGAAGGGTCTTCCAAGGATGATGGATTCATCCTCATCCTTCCCAGTGTCTAGGATTATGAAATCAGTAAGGATGTAAAGGCCTTCAATCTTTACTAAGACGTCCTCTACTAGTCCATAAGCCTGTTTTCTTGAGTTGTCTGTGATGCGGGTGCATCATTGCCTGTTTTTGATAGTTATTTCAGTAGGTTTTAGTTAGTTTTCATACAAATTTGGCCAATAAATGAGTAATAGCATGAAAAATCTCTGCATGAAACAAAATCTCAAGCATAGGTGAATTTTAGTTAATATACATGGTAAATATGATGAAATAGATCACACTAAGTGAAAGTATGATTTTGAGCATTATTAGCACACTTAGTATAGTAAAGTTTATCTTGTATTACTTTGATACACTTTGTTTGTTTGATTTCAGACCAAAAGAAGCAGAGAAGAGCCACGTTAGTGGCTACGTTAGCGCCACTAATGTGGCCATTAAAGTGGAAGGAAGGAAAGCTTGGAAAGTTAGTGAGAACGTTAACGCCACTAACGTTAGCGAAGGGTAAGAAGACCCACGTTAGCGACCCCGTTAGCTCCACTAACGTGGGCACTAACGTGGAAGAAAAGAGAAGCCCCAACGTTAGTGAGAAAGTTAATGGCATTAACTTTGAAGAAGGAGCAGCGTTATTGGCAAAAGTGAGTGCCAATAATGCTAGCGAAGCAAAAGAAGACCCACGTTAGCTTCCACGTTAGTTACATTAACGTGGGAACTAACGTGGAAGGAAAGGGAAGCGCCAACGTTAGTTGAAAAAGTGAGTGCCACTAACGTTTGTGAAGCAAAGGAAGACCCACGTTAATGGCCACATTAGTTACACTAACGTGGACATTAACGTGGGCAAAAGTCTCACCTGGCAGCCTGACCATGCCTTCTTCAAACAAGAATAACTTGAGCCCCAAAGCTTCAAATGAGGTGATTCCAATGGCATTGGAATGTAGGATTCCAGATATTTCCAAGCATATATGGCACTACATGGTGGACACTGAATTTGAGGGAGAAAATCTACCCCGAAAGTGCAAAGATGAACATGGTATCAACCTGTATTAAGGCCAGCTGACCTCTTCACCTTCCAAGAAGTGTAACTCGAGCTGTAGAGCTCCAAATGATGCGCTTTTAAAGGCGTTGGAAAGTAGACATCCAGGGATTTTCAACAATATATAATAGTATGGGATAGACATTAAGTTTGAGCTCCAAAACCTGGCAATATTAAGCCCCTGATCACTAACGTTATTGTGACTCGCTTTTTCCAGTAACGCTAGCGATTATGCCAGCGACCTTGTCCACTTCAAAGGAGCATAACTTGAGTTACAGAAGTCCAATTGAGGTGATTCTAGTTGCGTTAGAAAGCTAACATTCAGAGATTTCCAATGATATATAATAATCTATAGTAGGTATGAAATTGGAGCACAAACCAGAGGCATCTTTTAAGCCCCAAAAATACCAACTGGGTAGCAAGTTTGACGTTAGCCACACTAACTTCAGCACTAACGCCACACTTGTAGCGTTAGTGTGGCTAACGGAAGCAATAAAGCCAAGTCACCCTGGACCTCAATTTGATTCACTTCTCTCTCAAGTCCACTTCAAAGCTCAAGCAAGCAAGCCCACAATAATCAAGGCCACAAGAAGCATCTAGAATAGTTAATTTTTATTTCATTGTAATTTGCTTTTAATTTCATTTCAATTTGTAATTTAGGAGAGCCTATATAAAGGCCTTAGTTTTTACATTCAATTCATTCAGAAAATTCTGGAATGGAGAATTGAAGGAAGGGGGAGAGAGTGAAGACCAATTCGAAGTTCTGTGAATTGGCACACTCCAAGGGGAGTGGGTCTTCGGACCCCTCCCCTCCTACACTCTTCTTCCTTTTCTCTTCTTTTCTTCCTTAGGAGTAGTTTCATTTTCTTTGTACTTTTCATTTATGAATTTTGAAGTTTCAATTTTAGTTTCAATCTTCATCTTTACTTTTCTGCACTTTCTTTCTTTTCTATTTTCGTAGAGCAATGATCAACTAACTCTTTTCATTGGGTTAAAGAGCTCTATTGTGATTCAATGGATCAATTGTATTTCTTATTCTTCTTTTTCTTTCTTTTCTCTTGATTTTACTAGAGAGCTTTCGATCTTCATCCAATTGGGTAATTGTCTCGGAAGAGAAATTGCTCATACTTGGATTTCCTCTGAACCTTGGAAGAGGAATGAGGAAATCATGCTAGAAATACTCTATCACATTGGATTAGGTTGGGGGATGGATGGATATTGTGACATTTAATCCTACCAATACTTTGATCTATGAATGTGTGTAGTATAATCAGTGACCAAACTTCATCTCTTCCCATGAGCAATTAAATCAAGGAATTGAGAAATTGTTCAAGCTTAGAGAGATTGGATTGCCAAGGAATTGGGATCCAATCACTTAAGATTGCCAAGGAGATCAATGAATGCATTGAATGAGTAAGAGATGAGAATGAACTTGATCCAGAGGATTGCAATATCTCTTGATCCCAATGTTCATTTTATTTTTAGTTCTTATATTTACTTTTCTT
>NC_029786.2:38724724-38725563 GCF_000816755.2 Arachis ipaensis
ATGTCCTAGGAGGTCTTCATCACTAGGATTCACGTCCTCCTCCTCCCTTGCAGGTTCGGCCATGATGGTCAAATCAATAGCCTTGCACTCTTTCTTTGGATTTTCTTCTGTATTGCTTGGGAGAGTACTAGGAGGAGTTTCAGTGACCCTTTTACTCAGCTGGC
Organism: Arachis ipaensis; assembly: GCF_000816755.2. Taxonomy (NCBI): domain Eukaryota; kingdom Viridiplantae; phylum Streptophyta; class Magnoliopsida; order Fabales; family Fabaceae; genus Arachis; species Arachis ipaensis. The sequence continues at coordinate 38,724,889 of NC_029786.2, forward strand.
CAACTTGTGCCTCCAAATTTCTAATGGAGGACCTTGTTTCATTCATGAAACTTAGAGTGGCCTTAGATAGATCAGAGACTATATTTGCTAAGCAAGATGGATTCTGCTCAGAATTCTCTATCTGTTGCTGAGTGGATGATGGAAAAGGCTTGCTATTGCTAAACCTGTTTCTTCCACCATTATTAAAGCCTTGTTGAGGCTTTTATTGATCCTTCCATGAGAAATTTGGATGATTTCTTCATGAGGGATTATAGGTGTTTCCATAGGGTTCACCCATGTAATTCACCTCTGCTATTGCAGGGTTCTCAGGATCATAAGCTTCTTCTTCAGAAGATGCCTCTATAGTACTGTTGGATGATTCCTTCAATCCATTCAGACTCTGAGAGATCATATTGACTTGCTGAGTCAATATTTTGTTCTGAGCCAATATGGCATTCAGAGTATCAATTTCAAGAACTCCCTTCTTCTGAGGCGTCCCATTACTCACAGGATTCCTTTCAGAAGTGTACATGAACTGGTTATTTGCAACCATGTCAATCAGTTTCTGAGCTTCTGCAGGCATTTTCTTTAGGTGAATGGATCCACCTGCAGAATGGTCCAATGACATCTTTGATAACTCAGACAGACCATCATAAAATACATCCAGGATGGTCCATTCTGAAAGCATGTCAGAAG
>NC_029786.2:38725576-38733322 GCF_000816755.2 Arachis ipaensis
TCCTTTCAGGTTCCGGATCAGCTTCAATAAGAATGTTCTTATCCTTGCTCCTGCTCATGTGAAAAAGAAGAGAACACAAAGGAAAATATGGAATCCTCTATGTCACAATATAGAGATTCCTTATATAAGTATAAAAAGAGAAGAGTAGCAAAAAGAAAAAGATAAGAATCCAAACACAGGAGAGAGGAATTTTCGAAAATAATTGAAAAGAAAAGAAAAATATTTTTGTTTTTTATTTAGAATTAAAATTAAAATTCGAAAATTTAAAAAAAATGAAATTAAATTAAAAGTTAAAACAATTAGTTAATTAAAAAGGATTTTTGAAAAAAAGGAAGGTGATTTTCGAAAATTAGAGAGAGAAAAGTAGTTAGGTAGTTTTGAAAAAGATAAGAATCAAACAAAAAGATAAGATTAATTGAAAAAGATTTGAAAATCAATTTTTGAGAAGGTGAGAAGTTAGACAAGATTTTGAAATTGAATTTGAAAAAGATGTGATTAAAACTTATTTTGAAAAAGATTTGAAAAAAAAAATTAAAAAGATTTGATTTTGAAAATTAAAGTTGATTACTTGACTAACAACAAACAAAAAGATATGATTTAAAATTTAAAGATTGAACCTTTCTTACTAGGCAAGTAACAAACTTAAAAATTTTTTGAATCAATCACATTAATTGTTAGTACTAATTTCGAAAATATGAAATGGAAATAAGAAAAAGATTTTGAAAATCAAAATTTAAAATTTTGGAAAATATGAAAGAAAAATGAAAAAGATTTGATTTTTGAAAAAGATTTGAAAAAGATAGAATTTTTAAATTGAAAATTTGATTTGACACATAAGAAACAACTAAATTTAAAAATTGTTGAAAAAATCAACTCAAATTTTTGAATTTTATGAAAAGAAAAAATGAAAGATATTTTTTTGATTTTTGAATTTTTAATGATGGAAGAGAAAAACATCAAAAAGACTCAATGCATGAAAATTTTGGATTAAAACAAATGATGCATGCAAGAACACTATGAATGTCAAGATGAACACCAAGAACACTTTGAATGTCAAGATGAACACCAAGAACTTATTTTTGAAAATTATTAAGAAAAGAAAAACATGTAAGACACCAAACTTAGAAATTTTCAATGTTGAGACATTAATAATTAAAAAATGCATATGAGAAACAAGAAAAGACACTAAACAAGAAAAATTTAAAGATCAAACAAAGAAATTCATCAAGAACAACTTGAAGATCATGAAGAACAAATGCATGAGTTTTCGAAAAATGCACAAATTTTAAAAACATGCAATTGACACCAAAATTAAAATTTGACACAAGACTCAAACAAGAAACATCAAATTTTTTGTTTTTATGATTTTATTAAATTTTTTTTTTATTTTTTTCAAAAATTATTTTGGGAAGAACGAAAAAGAAGAAAAGAACTTTTTTTTTGTATTTTTTGAAAATAAGAAATAAAAAGCTTAAAATTAAAATAAAATTACCTAATATGAGCAACAAGATGAACCGTCAGCTGTCCAAACTCAAACAATCCCCGGCAACGGCGCCAAAAACTTGGTGCACGAAATTGTGATCATCAACAATGGCGCCAAAGACTTGGTGCTCTCAAACGTGAATCACACTTTGTCACAACTTCGCACAACTAACCAGCAAGTGCACTGGGTCGTCCAAGTGATAAACCTTACGTGAGTAAGGGTCGATCCCACGGAGATTGTCGGCCTGACGCAAGCTATGGTCACCTTGTAAATCTCAGTCAGGCAGATTCAAATGGTTTTAGAGATTTGATAATTAAAAGATAGATAAAACGTAAAATAAAGATAGAGATACTTATGTAATTCATTGGTGAGAATTTCAGATAAGCGTATAGAGATGCTTTTGTTCCTCCTGAACCTCTGCTTTTCTGTTGTCTTCATCCAATCATTCCTACTCCCTTCCATGGCAAGCTTTATATTGGGCATCACCGTTGTCAATGGCTACATCCCGTCCTCTCTGTGAAAATGGTCCAATGCGCTGTCACTGTATGGCTAATCATCTGTCGGTTCTCGATCATACTAGAATAGGATTTACTATCCTTTTGCGTCTGTCACTATGCCCAGCACTCGCGAGTTTGAAGCTCGTCACAGCCATCCCTTCCCAGATCCTACTTGGAATACCACACACAAGGTTTAGACTTTCCGGATCTCAGGAATGGCCATCCATGGGTTCTAACTTATACCATGAAGACTCTAATATCTCAGACTCAGTCCTCTGTATTAGATATCTAAGAGATACTCATTCGGGCTTGTTTGCATGTAGAATGGAAGTGTTTGTCAGGCACACATTCGTAAGTGAGAATGATGATAAGCGTCACATAATCATCACATTCATCATGTTCTTGGGTGCGAATGAACATCTTAGAATAGGAATAATCTTGAATTGAATAGAAAAACAATAGTACTTTGCATTAATTCATGAGGAACAGCAGCGCTCCACACCTTAATCTATGGTGTGTAGAAACTCTACCGTTGAAAATACATAAGAACAAGATCCAGGTATGGCCGAATGGCCAGCCCCTTGAACATGATCAAAGGATCAAAATATAATCCAAAGATTCCTAAATACAATAGTAAGAAGTTCTATTTATACTAAACTAGTTACTAGGGTTTACAGAAATGAGTAAATGATGCAGAAATCCACTTCTGGGGCCCACTTGGTGTGTGCTTGGGCTGAGCATTGAGCTTTACACATGTAGAGGCTTCTCTTGGAGTTGAACGCCAGTTTGTAACCTGTTTTTGGCATTTAACTCCACTTTGCAACCTGTTTCTGGTGTTTAACTCCAGAATGCAACATGGAACTGGCGTTGAACGCCAGTTTACATCGTCTAAACTCGAGCAAAGTATGGAGTATTATATATTGCTAGAAAACCCTGGATATCTACTTTCCAACGCAATTGAGAGCGCACTATTTGGAGTTCTGTAACTCCAGAAAATCCACTTTGAGTGCAGGTAGGTCAGAATCCAACATCATCTGCAGTCCTTCCTCAACCTCTGAATCTAATTTTTGCTCAAGTCCCTCAATTTCAGCCAGAAAATACCTGAAATCATAGAAAAATAAACAAACTCATAGTAAAGTCCAAAAATGTGATTTTTATTTAAAAACTAATAAAAATATACTAAAAACTAACTAAATTATACTAAAAACTATGTAAAAACAATGCCAAAAAGTGTATAAATTATCCGCTCATCAGTTACCAAAAAACCAAAGACAAAGCAACGAAAAAGTGAAGAAACTGTAAATGGAACCATCCCGGAAAAAAAGCGGAAAGCTTCAAAAGAGTTGAAGATGGAAAGACGGAATCGCCGACAAAATCGCTGAGTGACGCCGCAACACAAGAAAAGGCAAAATGTAGGTGAAAAACTTGTAGCGAGAGAACGGAGGGAGAAGTTACAAAGAAAAATGAAGGAGAGAAACCGTTTCTAATTGCAAAATTCAAAATAAAAGCCAAGGGAAACGGGGCACTTAATACCAATTAATGAAGGTATTAAACCCTCGCACGTTCCCAAGAATAAATCGCTGATATAAAAAGCACGTGCTTTTAGAGGAAAATGTACCACATTCAAAAAAAGGTTCTACAAAGAAAGGAATCGACAGAATGCTCGAGTTCGGCTTCACTAGAGAAAGATCGAAGTCAAAGATTCGACCTCAAAGCAGAAAGACCGAGCTCAAGCAGGGGCACTGTTCATTCCCTGGGTCGAGCTATTAGATCCGGGATGTTCAGTAATAAAGCGACCGACCTCTTCAGGTCAGGCTATCCGACCTCTTCTCAAAGAGGTCGGTCGAATCGACAGGAAAGCCCAGTAAGGGGCCCAAATAGAGGAACACGACCCAAATCCAAAGGCAGTCCAAGCCTATAGAGATAAGGGTGGTTCCCTTAAAAGATAAGCTAACCTCAACTCAAAGATAAGATAAGATAAGATAACTAACTTATCTTATCTAAAAAGGTCACTCTACACCATTATAAATACACTGGAGCACCCAGGTATAACTCATACTCTGATTCTACTAAAAAACCTGTTTAATACCCATGCTAACTTAAGCATCGGAGTCTCTTGCAGGTATCCCCCACCCTCCGGTGACCAAGGATCAGCAGTGCAGCCAGTCCAACAAGTCGGACACGACAGCTCCGGCCGCCACCCACCAGCCGGACACGTCATCTCCGACCAGTGCAGAAGATCTCGTCTGAGATCGACCTACAGTTTCAGGTAACCCTCAGAACAGTAATTATAAAGGTTGACTTTAAGTTGAAATTGTGCTTGATATGGATAATTGATGTTGTATACTGAATATTGAGAAATTGGAAGTATTAGGTTGAAATTTGATGAAAATAAAAAATTAGTAAGATGATGAATGTGTATTGTGTATTGTTGAATTTGAAATATGAGATAAGAGTGGCTTGATGCTGATTGGCTAGGGTTTTGTTGATTTTAAAAAAGGGTTGGAATTGGTTTGTTTTGAAAGTGGAAGCTTTGTAAAGTTTTACAAAAACCATGTTTTAGGCCGAATTTGGCGAAGCATAACTTGATCTCCGAACCTTTAATTTATGTCAATCTTATCTAGAAATAATATTTGGTCTGAGATATTTATGTCATTCAAAAAACAGAGGAAAAATGTTTTAAAATGAGGAAGTTATGCTTGATTAAAGTTTGGTGTGCAAACTAAAAATTTTGGGCTTAGCAGCTTTTTGGAGTTGTGATACATGTGCATCATTGCCCATTTTTATTTATTATTTTAGAAGATTTTAGTTAAGTTTCCATATAAATTTTGTTAATAAATAAGTAATAGCATGAAAAATCACTGCATGAAATAAAATCTCAAGCATAAGTGAAATTGTAGGAATATACAAGGAAAATGTGATGAAACAGATAATACTAACTGAAGTTGTGATTATGAGCATTATTAGCACACTTAGTATACTATGATCATCTTGTATATTACTTTGATGCACTTGTTTGTTTGATGTTAGGCAAAGCAGAAGCAGAGAAAAGCAAGGAGGTGGTGGCATTAGTGGCAACGTTAGCACACTAACGCCAGGGATAACGTTGATCAAGGATGAATTGTGGCATTAGTGGCAAAGTTAGCACACTAACGCCAGCACTAACATGATGTCCAACGTTGCAAACGCCAACGTTGCCACACTAACGTCTTCGACAAATGCATGGAAAAATCGGCGGCGACGCGTACGCGAGGGGCGATGCGTACGTGTGAGAAGAGCGTTAACGTGCTAACGCTATGTCACTAACGCCAACGATGAAGGTTACGCATACGCATGGGCGACGTGTACGTGTGACATGGCCAAAAACAGTGATGACACGTACACGTGGGCAACGCGTACACATGACTGGGAAAGCGTTAGTGACAACGTTAGCATGTTAACGCTAGTATTAATGCCAGAAAGGACCTGGGAGCATTTTCTTAGCGTTAGCAATGCCAATAACGCCCCCGATAACGTCAATCCACCCCTGGAGCGTGCATTCAATTTTCAAGCAAGCAGAGCCCATTAATATCACTCAATCAAAGGCACAAGAAGCATCTAGAATAGGAATTTTCATTTAATTGTAATGTACTTTTCATTTCAATTTGTATTCTAGAAAAGCCTATATAGGCATTGGTTTTCACAGAGAAAGGGGGCATTGAGAGAGTGAAGACCAATTCGAAATTCTGTGAATTGGCACACTCCATTGGGAGTGGGTCTTCAGACCCCTTCCTTCATACACTCTTCTTCTTTTCCAATTCGTTTCTTACTTGGTAATAGTTTTGTTATCAATCTTTGATTTTCATTTATGAATCTTTAACTTCCATTTTAGTTATGAATCTTTAATCCTCAATTTTATTTTCATGCACTTTAATTTTCTTTTGAGTTTTTTTAGAGCAATGATCAACTAACCCCCACTCATTTAGGAAAGGAGCTCTGTTTCAATTTTGATTGAATTGATGTTTATTTCTTCTTCATTCTATCTTCATACTTGGATATCTAATAGAACCCTTGCAAGATAGTTTTGTTCTTCAAATATCCTTGGATCCATTAGAATCCTATTGTAAGCCTCGGAAGAGGGATCATAGGGTTCAGTTTGAGCCCTCTTGGCATAATGAAGTTGATCTTGATTTAGAGATTGGTATGTGACATGTAACCGCTCTAATATTGGGGTCTTTGGATTTATCTAGTGTGAGATTAGAAATCAATCCGCTTGTTGTAGCTAAGGGAAAGCTTTTGTGCTTCATAGATTCATTCACTACCGAAAGGGGGTTCGGATCTACTTGAATCTCTATGTGAGCCTTGGAAAAGGGATCATAGGATTCAGTTTCAAGCTTCATCCTCATAACTATTTTGATAAACACATTCTTAGTTGGTACATGACATATAACCTCTTTGAATTGAGATCCTAAGGGTTGTGTGGCTCATGGATTAGAAATTTGACTTTAACCTCTTCTCATGAACAATTAGATCAAGGAATTAGCAATGGATTGTGTTAAGAGAAATTGGGTTGCCCAGGAATCAAAACTCAATTATTTACAATCCGCCATAGATCTACTTCATATGATTGAGAAGGAGTGAGACCCATTGATTCAAAAGGAATCAACATCTCCAATCCCTTATGTTTTCTATCTTTAATTTTTGTCATTTACTTTCTTGTCATTTATTTCCTTGTACTTTTATTTCTTGCACTTTCTATTCCTTGCAATTTACTTTCTAGCACTTTATTTTTCTTGCACTTTACATTTCTGACATCTACTTTCCTTGCTCTTTATTGCTTTCTTTTAATTTCAAGTCATTTACATTTCTTGTCTAATCATCATTGATAAACCCATATTTCATGAGTTCTTTTGTGCTTAATTAGAGTGATTTATTCAACTCTTCACCTACTTATTCACATTAATTGCATGGTTTTACCTTCCCTTCCTTATTATGTCATATTGTGAAAAACATGTTTCCTAAGCTTTAAAAATTAATTATTTTAATTACCTTTATTTCCATTTGATGCCGTGATTAGTGTGTTGAGTACTTTCAGATTTTCTATGGCAGAATAACTTAAAGGATGGAAAAGGAAACATACAAAATGGAAGGAGAAAGCAAAACGGAGCTTTGAAGGAAACTGGTATTCACGCGATCGCATGGATGACGCGATCGCGTGTCAAGCACGAATCAGTAGTGACGCGGCCGCATGACTGACGTGACCGCGCGCCTTAAGCAGAACGCACATGACGCGATCGCATGACTGACGCGACCACGTGGAAAGGAAAAGCTCCAAATGACGCGACGGCGTGATCCACGCGGACGCGTGACAGAGGTCACGCACCAGAAATTACAGAATACGCCCCCAGCGAATTCTGAAGCCCTTTTTGGCCCAGATCCAAGTACAGACAGCATAGACCAGAGGTTATAAAGTGTGGGAATGCATCCATTCAAAGAGAGCTCGCATAATTTTAGTTTTCAAAGATTTATATTTAGTTGAGAGGGAGATCTTCTCTCTCTCTCTATTAGGATTTAGGATTTCTTCGTGTTTTAAGAGTAACTCTGGATCCCAGGTTTAATGTTCTTTTATTTTAGTTTTACTTTTATTTACTTATTCCAACATTTGAATTGATTATTATAATTTGATTTACGAATTATTCCATGTTACAGACAGTTATTTGAATTAATGATAATTGAGGTATTTTCAGTTTATGATTGTTCTCTTTGATTTAAGTCACCATTGCTTCC
>NC_029786.2:38735029-38737854 GCF_000816755.2 Arachis ipaensis
AAGTGAATTCTCTGAGATCGACGAATTTTCCCCAAGTGAATATGAAGTTGATGCGGAGGTAGATTTCTTTCAACCTCCAATCTATGACTCAAGTGATGAGGAAGACATAGAAGACTTTGACCAGGATACAGATACAATTGAAGATCTTTGTAAGGAAGTGGAAGAATTCACAGAAGAGCACAAGGAAACGGAACTTGCAGAACCACCAAAAACACCTATCCCAAGGCCATTACCACCTAATACAAGCTTCAAGTGGGTACAATCCTTAACTTATAATTTTACTTATTCACTTGAATATGGTTTGCTTGAAACAGATGGCCAACTTAGAGCTCTCTGCGGCTTTAAGAGTAAAAGGGAATTGGCTCGTACTCAGAGCTGGTGCACCAGGTTCAATAAGGTTCCACGCTTCACCTCGAAGTACACGGATTGGTATAATGCTCAATTGTATGGATCGCGGAGAACGTTTGGTCACCACGGTGAGATTCTACCTTTTAACCCACCCGAATGGAAACTTACAAATCAAAATGGAGGCGGATCTAAAAACACAGCTTGGGATCATGGATTATATTCTGACATTCGTCATCCCGGGAGGCTGAATATCTGTTTGAAGCTGCTCAGAAGCTTTACATGCCTAGTTTGGGACCCCGGAGGCTATTGGCATTCCAAGCACTGGTGGAAATTTTTGGACGAATTTAAACATAAGCCACCATAACAGAATACTCTTCCAATGTCCAACTTAAGGACTTTAACTAAAAGTGCTAGGTGGGAGACAACCCACCATGGTATGGTCGCTTCTTTCTCAATCTATTTCTTGTTTATTGTTTTCAATTTACCCTTTTTTTTATTTTAACATTAACCTGGAATCATGCATAGCATTCATGTTAATCACTGCATCCTGCATTTTTTAGTTAAAAAAAAAAAAGGGTTGCACGACACGACCGCATGCCCCATGCGATCACATCATATCGCGAAAAACACCACCCATGCGACCGCGTGACTCACACGGCCACGTGATATATATATCGGCGTAAGGATCCAACGAACAGAAAATTGGGCTGGAATCGTGCGGCTCTTGTGCGTTTCGCACAAATTAGCCCATGCGATCGCATGCCCCATGCGATCGCGTCACTTACCCAATACCAATCCCACGCGACCACGTGAGCGACGCGATCGCGTCGCATGGATTGCATACCACCCCAAAAGGAGACAAAGAGTTGCGCTGAAACGGCGCTGGAGTCGTGCGTTTAGCACGAATTCCAGCGACGCGATCGCGCGACCCACGTGATCGCGTCACCCCTCTTTCCACCCCTCTCATGCGATCGCGCGACCCACGCGATCGCGTCCCCCCCATTTTTACCCCAACCACGCGACCGCGTGCCCCACGCGGCCGCGTGGATTCGAAAATATAACCCCCAGCCCTGCGAACCCTATTAGTCGCGCAGCCCCCCCTTCACCCCCAACCCTCTTCTCCTTCTCTGTTCTCTTCCCGTCACCACCGCGACGCCGTGCACCACCACCGCGCCGAATGCCGCCGTAGCCACCTTCTTCCCTGTTCCACCCCTTCTGCTTACCAGGTTCCGCAACACGTAACCCTTTTTATCCGTTCGTCACTTTTCTGTTGTTTTTTATTCCGTTTATGTTCTTGATTAGGATAGCTAGACTTGCATGTTGTAGTGGATTTTTAGGTTGTTAGGTAGCTTAGGCTGTGGTTAGTGGATCTAGGTCTGTTTACTTGCACTGTTCTTACTTCTGTTTTATCCTATGTGCAAATCTGATGCTGGTATAATCATGATTCATATGCTGCTTTCTTGTATGTTGCTGTTGTTTACATTGAGTTTTTATGTTTATTTTATATCTATGTACATGCAGCTTGATTTTTTTTTAATTCATATGAACTGATATGATTACTGTTTATTTTCCGGGACAATCCAATTTTAGCCGAAATGCTGCCCAAATTTTTTTGAAAATTGTTTTCATTCTTGTTTTGGTTTGGCAACTCTGTTTTACTCTGCTTCCCCCAAACCATTTCATGAATGCTAGGGCCACTTCTCATCCTCTTTGATTTCCTGGTTTATAACCTGCATTTGTGAGTCACTGATTCCAATTTCTGATATCTTTCTTTCTATTCGAATCAGCATCACCCTGTTTTCTTTATTCGATTATGAGTACTTCTATTCTTACCTGTGAATCCTTGTTATATGGAATTTTTTTCTATGCCACTTACTTTCCTAACTCACTAATTTTAATTTACTAATTTCTTTTTACCATACTAACCCTCTTGATCTTTTTTCTGATCACTTTCACTTCCTCTAACTTTCTCACTATGGCATATTGATTTTTTTCTTTCCATTTAACATTCATTCAATCACATTTCAATTACTCATTTTCCTTATTTTATTTCTCCCTTACCGCTTTGAGTTTCCTTTGTTTAAATTGCCTATTTGCTTTCCTATTTTATCCATTTCCTGGTTTTCTGTTTTTCAGGATGTCTGCCTCACAAAGGAAAGGCAAAGGCAAGGCTACTGGCAAGCGCAAGAGAGGAGATTCCTCCCAATCTATCATTGCTCTAATGCACGATTCCTCATGGCGGGAGAAGAACTTCACACAGCAAGAAAAAGCATTGTTTTACTAAGTATGTATGTTAGGTGACATCTTAGTCTAATTAAGGATTCACTTATTAGCTCACTGAGCCTTATACATATATCTTTACCCTTTGCCTTGACCCCATTACAACCTTAATTAAAGACCTCATGAGTTTTGGTATGACTATGTTCTATAATTGTTGATTGGTTAGACGAAAAACAAAGTTATAGAAAGGAAGAATA
>NC_029786.2:38738086-38751660 GCF_000816755.2 Arachis ipaensis
CCCATAGTAAAGGTTGACCAAGTGGAGTTTAGATTCAACTTTCATTATAGTTGAGAGAGATAACTACGTTGGACCTCCGACTTCTCTTACCTTGCCAAAAGTTTGCTTTACAGTATTTATTTATTTTAATTGCCATTTACTTTACTTGTCATTTAAATTACTTGCTTCTCATCTTCTAAACCCCGATTACAACCTTTATAGCCAATAATAAGAACACACTTCCTCGCAGTTCCTTGAGAAGACGACCCGAGGTTTGAATACTCGGTTAATAATTTCTAAAGGGGTTTGTTACTTGTGACACCCAAAACGTTTGTACGAAGGGATTTTTGTTGGTTTAGAGACTATATCTACAACGCGACTATTTTTATGACATTCTTTACTAGCAAAAATTCTAACGTCAATCATTCAACTATGTTCGTCTAACTAGAATAATCAACTTACTATTGATTGCTTAATCCTTTAATTCTTGTGGGATCGACCTCACTCTTGTGGTGGATTGTGTCAAAGAGAGAGGCTTTAGTGAGTAAATCCTAAGGGGTGCTTCAACACCTAATACCATAACCCAACTAGATTGGGAGTATTGATCGAAAGCTTATCATAAAAGGCTACTTTGAGACATGACACCTAGAGTTGAGGCCAAGATAAATAAGTGCTGCTTCAAGGTGATAATCCATAAAGAGAATTCTAAAATACCATTTGAATGACACTCCTAAGATATAAGACTTCCAAAATGTAAAGACTAATGAGCACTGGAATCCTTGCATAAGTATACAATTGGAGTTCACCCCATTATCACTTAGACACTTCACTCACTAAGGCATCATAAGCAATCTTTCAACCCATTCCTAGAAAGAGAATTCTTTGTGTATAGTTCTTTTCTTACTTGAGAACAAGAAAGGTTTAAGTTTGGTGTTGTGATGCATGTGCATCATTGCCCATTTTTAGATATTATTTTAGTAGATTTTAGTTAAGTTTCAATACAAATTTTGTTAATAAATTAGTAATTGTAACAACCCTAGTTTTTGAAAATCAAATAATTAGTTATTTGTGATTTATTTTATTTGTTGATAATTTTATTTTAAGAAACAGAAAGTAAATCACTCAAACAGAAAATGAAATTCACAAAATAAAAATGCTCAATCTAGTGATCTTCCAATTTAATCATTGTTGATGCACAATCAATCACCGGTAATGGCGCCATAAACTTGATGCGGGTGGAAACTGTCTCTCAACAAATTTCCTTTGGCAAGTGTACCGAATTTGTCGTCAAGTAAAAACTCATAATAGAGTGAGGTCGAATCCCACAGGGATTGATTGATCAAGCAACTTTAATTAGAAGAATGTTCTAGTTGAGCGAATCCAGAATTTGGGTTGGGAATTGCAGAAAATAAAATGGCGGAAATGTAAATAACAGAAAAGTAAATGCTAGAATTAAAGAACTGGAAGTAAATGACTGAAATTAAATTGCAGAATTGTAAATGGGAATGGGGGATTTGCTCATAAAAGTAAATGGCAGAAATTAAAGAGAATGGGTAAGATCAGAGATGGGGAGTTCATTGGGCTTAGGAGATGTTGCAATTCTCCGGATCAAGTTCATTTTCATCTCTTCCTCAATCAATGCACTCATTGATCTCCTTGGCAATCTTAATTGATTGAATTACAAATTCAATCTCTCAAATCTTGATCAATAGCCAATTCCTTGGTCAATTGCTCATGTTAGTGACAATGTTGAATGTCACTAATGTTGGCATTTCTTCCCCCTTTTAACGTTAGAGGCCACGTTAACTAAGTTAACGTGGACTCTAACATGGCCACTTATGAGCATTTGCCAACGTTAGTGACAATGTTAAGTGTCACTAACGTTGGCTCAACTTCCCCTCTCCACGTTAGAGTTCACGTTAACTTAGTTAACGTGACTCTTAACGTGGTCAATGATGGCTTTGAGAGTGATATTGGCAATCACTTTTCTCATTAACTTTGCAAGTTACCTCCCATTCCTTGCTTCCTTTGGTCTTGAAATCAAGCAATAGAGTGCATCAAAGTTCTAGTCCAAGTTATGGGTAATGCAACATACGATTTGTCACTAAACTCATGCAAAAACCTCATGAAATAATGTAAAATGCACAATGTATGCTTGAATCAAGGTGCAAGTGAATATATACCCAAAACTATCTTATTTCCTAAGGGAATGCATGAAACTAACCTAAAAACAGTAAAGAAAAGGTCAGTGAAACTGGCCAAGATGCCCTGGCATCATTTATAATGTAAATTAGAAATAATTGATTGAACTTAGCAATATGATCATAAATAATGTTCCTAAATATTTTTAATAGAGTATATTTGATTTCAAAATTATTCTACCCTTCAATTTTATCAAAATATCTATTCATATCTATCTATATTACTTTATAAAATCCCTAATTTCTAACCCTAATTCCCAAATCCCAGAAACCCTAACCCTAACTCCCTCACCCCACTCAGCCGCACCCCCAGTTTCCCCCTTTCCTTTCCTAAACGCAAAACTCATTCACACAGAACTGAAAAAGAAGCACAGAGAGAGAGTGGGATCCGAGAGAAGAGGGAAGAGCATCGCCGGAGGGGGCTTGGCACCGTCGCCACCTCCATTCGTCGGGCCCTGCCACGCCGTCGCCACCATCCCCAGTGCCGCCCAGCCTTGCCCGCGCTGCAGTGCCTCCTGTCAGCCATTTGTGGAGCCGCGGAGAGCATCGCCATTGAAGCCATGCCGTCGCAGAAGGAGCCAGAGGAGGGAGACGAGCCCGAGCCAAGAGAAGGAGGAGGAAGGCATCGCTGTGTCTCCCGTCGCCATCGCCGTCGGGCTGAGGGAAAACGGAGGTTCGTAGTGGAGTGAGAGAAAGAGAGCAAAGGCGCGACAGAGAAGGGAGGTGTTTCGCGCTGCCGTCGCCACCAATTTGCCGCCGCTGAAGCTTCCCGTGATGCCATCAATCTGAGGTTGAACCGTCGCCACCGCTGTGTTGTCAAGAAGAGACAGCTTGCGCCGCACCTCTGTCACTATTGACCCATCGAAGCTAGCACGAGAGAAGAGGAGGAAGGGATGCTATCTCACGCCGTCACCGTCGCTTCTCGCTGACACAGCCGTGGAGACCTCTCCTACTGTTGGAATTGCAAACTGAGGAGGAAGGAGGAGTTGATTCTGTTGCGGTTGCTGCCACTAGTAATGAGAAGAGAAGGAAGCTCGTGACAGGGAAGATGAAAAGGACCCGTTGCTACCGTTGTCAGCCGTCGCAGTTGTTGAAGCCACCAACATAGCCACTGTTGTCATCAGAGAACCACCGTTAGAGCTGTCGTGCCATTGTCGCCGCTCTGGATTTGCTCCGCCGTTGAACCCAGCTAAGGAAGAAGAGACAGAACGTGACGGGAGAGGGAGGGGGGACCGCTTCCACCGCTGCTTGGGTCGCTATGGTACAAGCTGCCGTGTTTAGTGATTTCTGTAAATTTCGACACTCTGAGATAGGGGATTTATTTCAAAATTAACAGTTTTAACTTATGAATGCCAATGAGGTTTAGTGAGTAATTGCAAATAATTCATAATTATGATTAATTGATAGAAATAAGCTTGATTGATTTGAGATTGTGAAATTTGGATTAAGTTTGGTATTGGGATGATTTTCTAGTATTTCAACTAATTTATTGATTTTAGAGTGTGGCTGTGAATATCATTGGGTGTTCTTGTTGTGAGTGATAGATTAATTGATAAGATTAATTCTGGTTGAGGCTATGATTGATATCGGTTTTCTGATTTTGATGTAATTATTGAAAATTCTTATTTTAGGGGATTATGCTAAATTGGTTGAGATGTGGCTATATTCTAATTATTGAAAATAAGTGCTTGCTGTTGATTTTAGTTATCTGATATATATGAATGGCTGTGAATTTGACTTGTGACTGGCTGAAATTCATTTTGGTGGTTATTGAAGGATTAAAACTTAAAAGATTAAACTGTCTTGAGAACCTGATTTTCTGAAATAACATAGTAAATTTTAAGAGTATATAAATAATTTTATAATGGTTAGACTAATTTTTTGTGTCATGATTTATTGATTCTGACTTGGCTGTGATTGTGGCCGGTTTCATGGTTGTAAGTGATTAATTGATGATATTGATTTTGATTTGAGGCTGTAACTGTTACCGATTTTCTGATTGTTTGTAATTACTGAGAATCCTGTTATTTGATTATGTTGAGCTGGTTGTTATAGGCTGGTTTGTCTGATGGTTGCAAATTGACTGAAATTCTGTTCTTGGATGGATTTATGTTGGATTGAATGATGTGCTGGTTATTTGATATATTATAATGGTAGTGGATTTGGTTGGTGACTGATTAAAGATTGGTTTGGGAGATTAGTTATGAGTTTTTAAAGTTAGACTGGTTTACTTTTAGAAAAAATGATGACTGGGTGAAATTATGATTTTAATTGATGAAAGGATGTTAGTTCTTAAACTGAATTATGATGAGATGATTATTGAGAATCTGTTATGGAAGTTGCTGATAAATGGATGGAGAATTGATTGTGTTTAATTTTGAAAGGATTTTATGATAAGTGAAAAGTAAATATGAAATGATGAGATTGGATTGATGGATTAGCAGAAATTGTGGAGTATGATTGATTTGTTAAATATTATGAATTGTGAATGTCTGATTGATTGAGAATTATCTGGTTGAAATTTGTTGGGAAAAGGACTGGTGATTTGTGGAGAAAGAGGGAACCCGTAAGGGTGGCTAAGTCCGAGTTTTAGGGGAGGTGCTGCCGAAATTTTATAAAAAATCTGAGGTTTCATTTGAAAAGTTATTTTAGAAGCTTTGAATTTGGAAAATTATATTACTTGAGCTTTATTTAGTTTAGAAAAGAATTAAAATATTTTGAGTCCAATTTACCAAGGAAAGGAATTATGTTTCGAACTTGAATTATTTAAGAAAAAATTATGTTTTGAATTTGATTCAAAATAGAAAGAGTTATGTTTTGGGCTTGAAATAAAGGATTACCTTTTTAGAAATTTAGTGAAATAATAATATTTGAATTTGAATAGTAAGAGAGATGATTTTTGAATCTTTGTGAAGTTAGTGAACTTGAGAAAGAATTCTATTCGATTATTTCCAAAGAGAGGTTATGTTATGAAAAGTGTTTAATGAATTTAAAATAAATGATTTTTCTTGAGTCTTTCGATAGAAAACCAAACTGAAAAATAGTTTTAAAGTTGGCTTGAGTCAAGATTGCTATAGTAGAGATTATGACTGGCTTGATGGTTAAGATTTTTATGGATAAATGCCTGAGAAAGTTAAGAAAGGTTTAAAGAAAAATGGATTTTGTTATAAAGTTGATTTGAAGATGAAAAGAGTTATGGTTTTGGCTTGAAATAAAGGATTACCTTTTAGGTGATTGGTGGATTTATAACATTTGAGTTGGAATAGTAAAGAGTTACTGAACAAGAGTGTGAAACATAATTGGTACAATTCGGGAAGTACCCACGAACTGAATGATCATTGATCTCGGGGAAACCTATAGATTGTTATTTGATTTATATGCGGGAAAAACCCACGGACTAATAATCATTGATTACGGGAATAACCCATGAATTGTTGAATGTTGATCTCGGGTATAACCCACGAACTGAAGATCACTATGTTATTGTGTATTGATCTCGGGTATAACCCACGAACTGAAGATCTCTGTCTTGTTTGTGAAATGATCTCGGGGACGCCCACGAACTGAGGATCACTGTTTCCCCTTGTGCGTATATAATGGGGTCGGGCTTCACGCCGACTGCCGGTAGTCACGAAGGAGTGGTATGCTTACCACCGACACATATGCACTAAGGACACAAAGGGAAGCCATATCTGGGACTTGTTCCTAGGTAATGTTGGGCTGTAGGGTGTAAACTGACACGTGAGCTCATGGCCTGCTTAGGACAGACATGCATCATATTGGTTGTGCATTTGCATTTGGTTGTGTTTGCTTATATTACTTCTCTGTGTTCAGTTTGAAGCTGCGGGCGATTCTAGAATTTATTTACGAGTTAAGTTTATGATTTGAGTTTTTTTTCATAGAATTCCCTCGCCCTTACTGCTTAAGGTTTTTATTTTATGCAGAGGGATAGGAGTTGTACCTGAATTTTATTTAAATTCTTTTGTATAATATTACTATTATTAATAATTATGTGATTATTATTACTTGGTGATGTTTGCTGTATGATTTTAATTAATAAAAACAAAAATTTCTGGTATTTTTACTAAAATTGAATCGCGATATCGAACTAAAGGCTTAATAGTAAATAGTTAATAAGGAAAACAGGTCAGTAACGCCTTACTTTTGGTACGATCATGACGCATTGGAAGTTGGGTCGTAACAGTAATAGCATGAAAAATCTCTGAATGAAATAAAATCTCAAGCATAAGTGAAATTGTAGGAATATACAAGGTAAATGTGATGAAATAGATAATACTAACTGAAGTTGTGATTATGAGCATTATTAGCACACTTAGTATATTATGATCATCTTGTATGTTACATTGATGCACTTGCTTGTTTGATGATAGGCAAAGCAGAAGCAGAGGAAATCAAGGAGGTGGTGGCTTTAGTGGCAATGTTGGCATACTAACGCCAGGGATAACGTTGATCAAGGATGAATTGTGGCGTTAGTGGCAAAGTTAGCACACTAATGCCAATACTAACGTGATGTCCAGCGTTGCCAACACTAACGTTGCCACACTAACGTTTTCGACAGATGCATGAAAAAAATTGGCGGCGACGCGTACGCCTGGGGCGATGCATATGTGTGAGAAGAGCTTTAACGCGCTAATGCTATGTCACTAACGCCAGTGTAAATGCCAGCGATGAAGGTCATGCGTATGCATGGGTGACGCGTATGCGTGACATGGCCAAAAACAGTGATGACGTGTACGTGTGGGTGACGCGTACGCGTGACTGGGAAAGCATTAGTGACAACATTAGCATGTTAATGCCAGAAAGGGTCTGGGAGCATTTTCTTAGCATTAGCAACGCCAATAATGCCCCAGATAACGTCAATCCACCCCTGGAGCGTGCATTCAATTTTCAAGCAAGCAGAGCCCATTAATATTATTCAATCAAAGGCACAAGAAGCATAAAGAATAGGAATTTTCATTTAATTGTAATTTGCTTTGAATTTGGATATTCTAAATTTTAAATTTGTACTTTAGAGAGTAAAGTGTGATCTTCTACCCATGAATGGTTTCTCTCTCATATTTATTCTTTGTCCCACCTATAAAATAAATGGTGAGAGATCACACTTTATTCTCTAAATTGAAATTCAAACTTTAGAGAATCAAAATCCGTTTGCTTTTCATTTCAATTTGTATTGTAGAAAAGCCTATATATATGGATTAGTTTTTACAGAGAAAGGGGGCATTGAGAGAGTGAAGACCAATTCGAAATTCTTTGAATTGGCACACTCCACCGGTAGTGGGTCTTCGGACCCCTTCCTTCATACACTCTTCTTCTCTTCCACTTCATTTCTTACTTTGTAATAGTTTAGTTATAAATCTTTGATTTTAATTTATGAATCTTTAACTTCCATTTTAGTTATAAATCTTTAATTCTCAGTTTTACTTTCATGCACTTTAATTTTCTTTTGAGTTTTTTTAGAGCAATGATCAACTAACCCCCACTCATTTGGGAAAGGAGCTCTGTTTCAATTTTGATTAAATTGATGTTTATTTCTTCTTCATTCTATCTTCATGGATATCTAATAGAATCCTTGCAAGAGAGTTTTGTTCTTCAAAGATCCTTGGATCTATTAGAATCATATTGTGAGCCTCGGAAGAGGGATCATAGGGTTCAGTTTGAGCTCTCTTGGCATAATGAAGTTGATCTTGATTTAGAGATTAGTATGTGACATGTAATTGCTCTAATATTGGGGTCTTTGGATTTATGTAGTGTGAGGTTAGAAATCAATCTGCTTGCTATAGCTAAGGGAAAGCTTTTGTGCTTCGTAGATCCATTCACTACCAGAAGGCAGTTTGGATCTACTTAAATCTCTATGTGAGCCTTGGAAAAGGGATCATAGGATTCAATTTAAAGCTTCTTCCTCATAACTATTTTGATCAACACATTCTTAGTTGGTACGTGACATATAACCTCTTTGAATTGAGATCCTAAGGGTTGTGTGGCTTATGGATTAGAAACTTGAGCTTAACCTCTTCTTCTCATGAACAATTAGATCAAGGAATTGGCAATTGATTATGTTAAGAGAAACTGGGTTGCCAAGGAATTAGAACTCAGTTATTTACAATCCACCATAGATCTACTTCATATGATTGAGAAGGAGTGAGACTCATTGATTCAAAAGGAATTAACATCTCCAATCCCTTATGTTTTCTATCTTTAATTTCCGTCATTTACTTTCTCGTCATTTAATTTCTTGTACTTTAATTTCTTGTACTTTTTATTCCTTGCAATTTACTTTCCAGCACTTTATTTTTCTTGCACTTTACATTTATGCCGTCTACTTTCCTTGTTCTTTATTGCTTTCTTTTAATTTCAAGTCATTGACATTTCTTGTCTAATCATCATTCAACTATGTTCGTCTAACTAGAATAATCGACTTACTATTGATTGCTTAATCCTTTAATCTTCGTGGGATCGACCTCACTCTTGTGAGTTTTATTACTTGATAAGACCCGGTATACTTGCTGGTAGTTAAAACGGAAAGTTAATTTCTTTTATCATCAAGCTGCTGCATTGTATGCGTACGTATACATACCATACGCGGCCATGCGTTTCTTCCTAGTGCGCATGCGTACGTGGGAATGGAGCCGTGTATGCGAAATGGGCCACGTACGCACAACCTGGGGGTTTTTGCATACGTGAACTCCCTCATACACGGCCAGTCATTTTTGTCTGGTAGGCGTGCGTACGCAGGAAGGCTGATGCATACGTGACATGGTCCGAACACGCACTCACGTGTACGCGTGACCCTGTTTTCAGCAAATATGAGTTTTGTGTTTTAAAACCAAATTATAAACCTCTAAGCCTCTATTATCATCCTTTTAACCCTAAATCCCAATAGTATGCCTAGTAATGAGAAAAAGCTAGGAAAGGTAGAAACTTGTGGATGAAGTAAGGAGAGAATTAATGATGAATCATGATTAATGATGATTGTATAAGTTACTGAGGATGATGATGGAAGTGCTGTGTGTGCCTTGAGCCGAATGGCTGTATTTGATAATGAGTTATGGTTGGTTATGGATTTTGTTATGAGTCGGATTATGTTGATGCGCAACAGAGAGACAATGTCCGGATTAGCTACCAGACATGTCGGGTTTGGCTTAATAACCAACAGATGAGACTCATCATCCATAGGATAGACATACATCATCTACATATGTTTGAATTGTTTAGTTTTGCTTAATTGCTTTGGTTTGCCTAATTGTACATGTTTCACGATTATTTGCTAATTGACTTACTTGCCTTACTTGTGTATTACTTGTCTGTATTGTTTGTGTTTGATTCAGTTCTTTGGTTAGTCGGATTGGGAGCTGGTGAAGTATGAAGGATATTGTGTTAGAATTAGAATTCCCTATGATAGTTGCCAAGTTATGAATTAGAGGGTGTGTAGAAACTCCACACCTTAATCTATGGTGTGTAGAAACTCTACCGTTGAAAATACATAAGAACAAGGTCTAGGCATGGCCGAGAGGCCAGCCTCCAAAACGTGATCAAAGGATCAAAAGATAATCCAAAGATGATCAAAAGGTAGATGTAAATACAATAGTAAAAAGTCCTATTTATACTAAACTAGTTACTAGGGTTTACAAAGATAAGTAAATGATGTAGAAATCTGCTTCCGGGCCCACTTGGTGTGTGCTTAGACTGAGCATTGAAGCTTTCACGTGTAGAGGTCTTCCTTGGGGTTAAACGCCAGTTTGTAACCTATTTCTGGCGTTTAACTCTGCTTTGCAACCTGTTTCTGGCGTTTAACTCCAGAATAGGGCAGAAAGCTGGCGTTAAATGTCAGTTTGCGTCGTCTAAACTCGGGCAAAGTATGGACTATTATATATTTCTTGAAAGCTCTAGATGTCTAATTTCCAACGCAATTAAGAGCGTGCCATTTGGACTTCTGTAGCTCCAGAAAATCCACTTTGAGTGCAAGGAGGTCAGAATCCAACAGCATCTGCAGTCCTTCTTCAGCCTCTTAATCAGATTTTTGCTCAAGCCCCTCAATTTCAGCTAGAAAATACCTGAAATCACAGAAAAAGACACAAACTCATAGTAAAGTCCAGAAATGTGAATTTTATTTAAAAACTAATAAAAACATAATAACAACTAACTAAATTATATTAAAAACTACTTAAAAATAGTGCCAAAAAGCGTATAAATTATCCGCTCATCACAACACTAAACTTAAATTGTTGCTTGTCCCCAAGCAACTGAAAATCAAATAGGATAAAAAGAAGAGAATATATTATAAATTCCAAAATATCTATGAAACTTAGCTCCAACTAGATGAGCGAGACTAGTAGCTTTTTGCCTCTTGAATAGAAATTATTACAAACGTTTTGGGTGTCACAAGTAACAAACTCCTTTAGAAATTGTTAACCAAGTATTCAAAACTCGGGTTGTCTTCTCAAGGAACTGCGAAGAAGTGTGTTCTTATTATTGGCTATAAAGGTTGTAATCGGGGTTTAGAAGATGAGAAGCAAGTAATTTAAATGACAAGTAAAGTAAATGGCAATTAAAATAAATAAATACTGTAAAGCAAACTTTCGGCAAGGTAAGAGAAGTCGGAGGTCCAACGTAGTTATCTCCCTCAACTATAATGAAAGTTGAATATAAACTCCACTTGGTCAACCTTTACTAGGGCAAAGGAAAGTCAGGGGACTAATTAAATTGACCTTTGAATCCTATTTATTTCCTAAGAAAAGGTTGGGATTGCTTAAGTTTAGCTCAATTAGCAAGATAACGATTATCAATTATGTTGAGTTTAATAACTGTTGAGTTACTAAATTCTTAACCAGAACCAAAAGGGGAAAAAGTAAAATTGCTGGAATAATAAAAATATCCTTAGATAGGAATCAATGGTGACTTAAATCAAAGAGAACAATCATAAACTGAAAATACCTCAATTATCATTAATTCAAATAGCTGTCTGTAACATGGAAGAATTCTTAAATCAAATTATAATAATCAATTCAAATGTTGGAATGAATAAATAAAAGTAAAACTAAAATAAAAGAACATTAAACCTGGGATCCAGAGTTACTCTTAAAACAAGAAGAAATCCTAAATCCTAAAAGAGAGAGAGAAGATCTCCCTCTCAACTAAATCTAAATCATTGAAAGGTAAAATATGCGAGCTCTCTCTGAATGGATGCATTCCTCCACTTTATAACCTCTGCTCTATGCTGTTTGTACTTGGATCTGGGCCAAAAAGGGATTCAGAATTCGCTGGGGGCGTATTCTGTAATTTCTGGTGCGTGGCCACTGTCACGCGTCCGCGTGGGTCACGCGGTCGCGTCATTTGGAGCTTTTCCTTTCCACGCGGTCGCGTCAGTCATGCGACCGCGTCATGTGCGTTCTGCTTAAGGCGCCCGGTCGCGTCAGTCATGCGGCCGCGTCGCTGCTGATTCGTGCTTGGCACGCGATCGCGTCATCCATGCGATCGCGTGAATACCAGTTTCCTTCAAAGCTCCGTTTTGCTTTCTCCTTCCATTTTTGTATGTTTCCTTTTCCATCCTTTAAGTCATTCTGCCTTAGAAAATCTGAAACTACTCAACACAGTAATCACGGCATCAAATGGAAATAAAGGTAATTAAAATAATTAATTTTTAAAGCTTAGGAAACATGTTTTTCACAATATGACATAATAAGGAAGGGAAGCTAAAACTATGTAATTAATGTGAATAAGTAGGTGAAGAGTTGAATAAATCACTCTAATTAAGCACAAAAGAACTCATGAAATATGGGTTTATCAAGGGCAAAAATCCATTGGGGAGTTCTTTTTTTGTATCCCCTTATTTACATGCTTGAAAACTAATTTTTTTTTTTTGAATACACATGGTAATTTTAATTAATTTGAATTTTCATGAGCCTGCTTCCCAAAATTTTGAGTTGCTTTATTCTTTTTAATTTTTCTACCTTTTGTCTTTATCAACTATGTTCCCAATAAGTTTCCCACATTTTACTCTATTTATAATTTTCTATCTTAAGCTAACCAAGGATTCACTTGGGATGAAAATAGAGTAAAATACACAAGTAGCAATGTATAAGTACTCAGAAAATAACAATGAAAGAAAAAGAGAAAAATACAGAAAAATATCCAAAATAAAAGAAAAAGTATGTAGTAGTTCACCAAAATAAACGCCAGAGATGGCGACCTCTACACACTTAAAATGAAGCATCGTCCCCGATGCTCAATCAAGCTGGGTGTGAAGGAGTGTCATCACTGGTAGGGATGGTAGCTGGGGTCTCTGTGGCGGTGGTGGGCTGAGAGTCTGGCTGCTGTAGAGGGGGGACTGACTGGAGCGGGATCTCTGGATCTGCAGCCTCAAGCTGATGTGGGGCCTCCTACTGTGGTGTAGCGTGCTCTGTGCCTGCCTGCTGATGAGTCTCCGCCTGGGAATGAGGCTCCTCCTCGTGCTCATCCTCCTCCTCCTCTGATGGCTCCGATGGTGTGTCGGGCTCGGAGGGGATGTCGGCGCCCTGTCTGATCATCAGCTTCAGATGGGAATAACGTCGCCTGCTACGGCGCTCCAATCTCTCATATCGGCGCCTGTTACGGCGCTCCATCTGATCAAGCTGGCGGAATAGACGGTGTACGAGGCAATAAACCGGCTCAGAGGCGGGTGGAGGTGCAGTGGTGGCAGCAGGGGCAGCTGGGGCAGCTGTGGATGAAGAGGGTCCAGCAGACGGAGGGGCTGTCTCATCAGTAGCAGACCTTTTGTCTTTATCAACTATGTTCCCAATAAGTTTCCCACATTTTACTCTATTTATAATTTTCTATCTTAAGCTTACCAAGGATTCACTTGGGATTTTCTTTTGTTTTTCTGCTTAAGGCTAGTAATTTGGCTAAAATAGAATAAGGGGGTTTTTTTTTAAAAAAAAAAAAAGCTCAAAGGGGGCTAACAAGGGTGATGTAAAAGGTAGGCTAATTTGGGGTAAGTGAGCTAAAATCAAATGATGGCCTCAATCATTATTTTAAGATGTACCTATATTCTATAATCGGACATATAGACTAAAACAAAGTAAAGAACACCAGAATAAGAAAGAAGGTTAGAACACACAGGAATAAAAATTATGGTTTGAATGTAACCATACAGTTAAGCTCAAAACTCACTGGCTATGCGTTCTCAAGCTAAAAAATCATTTATCACTTATGTATGTCATGCAGCTTTAGTTAAAAATTCTCATTATTCTCTTAAAAAGTAATTTAGGGTAGCCTTTTGAAGTTTTAATGTTTCTCCTTGATGAAATATTGTCAGTTTAACTACATCATGTAATGCTATATATACAAGGTTTTATGGATCTAAATCTATTATGTTCAAGTTCCTAGCTTACTCTTTTT
>NC_029786.2:38751865-38753772 GCF_000816755.2 Arachis ipaensis
CCATATAACAAGGATTCACAGGTAAGAATAGAAGTACTCATAATCAAATAAAGAAAACAGGGTGATGCTGATTCGAATAGAAATAAAGAAATCAGAAATTGGAATCAATGAATCACAAATGCAGGTTATGAACCAGGAAATCAAAGAGGATAAGAAAGTGGCCCTAGCATTCATGAAATGGTTTGGGGGAAGCAGAGTAAAACAGAGTTGCCAAACCAAAACAAGAATGAAAACAATTTTCAAAAAAAATTTGGGCAGCATTCTGGCTAAAATTGGATTGTCCCGGAAAATAAACAGCAATCATATCAGTTCATATGAATTAAAAAAAAATCAAGCTGCATGTTCATAGATATAAAATAAACATAAAAACTCAATGTAAACAGCAGCAACATACAAGAAAGCAGCATGTGAATCATGATTATAGCAGCAACAGATTTGCACATAGGATAAAACAGAAGTAAGAACAGTGCAAGTAAATAGTCCTAGATCCACTAACCACAGCCTAAGCTACCTAACAACCTAAAAATCCACTACAGCATGCATATCTATCTATCCTAATGATGAACAGAAACGAAAAAAAAGAGTACAGAAAAAATGACAAACGGATAAAAGGGGGTTGCGTTTTGCGGAACCTCGTAGGCGGAAGGGGTGGAACGGGGAAGAAGGTGGTTGCGGCGGCGTCCGGCACGGTGGCGGGGCATGGTGTCACGGTGGCTGCTGATGGGGGCAGTGGCGGCGAGGGTTTTAGGTTGGTGATAGAAGAAGGGGGGTGCGGTTGGGTGGCGGAGAGAGAGGGGGGCGCGGCTGGGTGGCCGGCGGTGGGGGGCGGTGGTCGCGGAGGCAGTGGAGGAGAGGGGAGAGGAGGAAGGGAGAAGAAGGGAGGGGAGGGGGTTGCAGCGGGTTATATTTTCGAATCCACGCGGCCGCGTGGGGCACGCGGTCGCGTGGTTGGGACGAAGATGGGAGTGACGCGATCGCGTGGGGTGCGCGATCGCATGAGAGGGGGAAGAAGGGTGATGCGATCGCGTGGGTCGCGCGATCGCATCGCTGGAATTTGTGCTAAACGCACGACTCCAGCGCCGTTTTAGCGCAACTCTCTGTCTCCTTTTTGGGTGATGTGCAATCCATGTGACGCGATCGCGTTGCTCACGCGGTCGCGTGGGATTGGTATTGTGCAAGTGACGCGGTCGCATGGGGCATGCGATCGCGTGGGCCAATTTGGGCGAAACGCACAGGGGCCGCACGATTCCAGCCTAACTTTCTGTTCGTTGGATCCTTACGCCGATATATATATCACGCGGCCGCGTGGGTCACGCGGTCGCATGGGTGGTGTTTTTCGTGATATGACGCGATCGCATGGGGCATGCGGTCGCGTCGTGCATCCTTTTTTTTTAATGCAGGATGCAGTCATTAACATGAATGCTATGCATGATTCCAGGTTAATGTTAAAATAAAAAAAGGTAAATTGAAAGCAATAAACAAGAAATAGATTGAGAAAGAAGCGACCATACCATGGTGGGTTGTCTCCCACCTAGCACTTTTAGTTAAAGTCCTTAAGTTGGACATTGGCAGAGTATCCTTTTATGGTGGCTTATGTTTAAATTCGTCCAAAAATTTCCACCAGTGCTTGGAATGTCAATAGCCTCCGGGGTCCCAAACTAGGCATGTAAAGCTTCTGAGCAGCTTCAAACAGATATTCAGCCTCCCGGGATGACGAATGTCAGAATATAATTCATGATCCCAAGCTGTGTTTTTAGATCCGCCTCCGTTTTGATTTGTAAGTTTCCATTCGGGCGGGTTAAAAAGTAGAATCTCACCGTGGTGACCAAACGTTCTCCGTGATCCATGCAATTGAGCATTATACCAATCCGTGTACTTCGAGGTGAAGCGTGGAACCTTATTGAACC
>NC_029786.2:38753797-38756504 GCF_000816755.2 Arachis ipaensis
AGGGTTATGGTTAGGTTAGCAAGGGTTAGTAGTGGTGAAAGGAAACATAGTACAGGTTCAAGCCGTTTGGCGCTTCGTTTCCTAGCGGATTTTCTTTGTTATTAATTTAAAGTTTGTTGGTAAGTTGTTGACCTCCTTCGTGATTAAGTTACCCGGTGATCCGCGAGTTTATATGTTCTTAGTTGGTGTCGAGGTACACCTGTCGGGCTACTTCTCGCATCGTACTTTCTTTATGATCTCTGAGGTCACCTGTTCTGTCTCTTACTTAAGCATGATCTTGTTCACCTTCTTCGACAGTAACAAGTTCTTCTTCTCAACCAACTTCTAGATCCTCTACGACTTGAAGGAACCCTTAGGTCTTAACTCCTTTTGAGGCAGGTTCTACGATGTCAACTACGATTCCTCCTATGGCATGTTAGAGGTTCCGTTCAGCAAATGCTTCTTAGTCTACCTTATTAGGTTCTTCGTTTAAAAGAACTACTACTTAAGGAAGGATCATATGATGGCGAATGGTGAAGAGAAGCTTGTGAGTGTGGTGGTTCGAGGTTATGTTGAAAGGATGGTTCATATGCACGGGGTGGGACTTGTTGGTAGTTACAAGGTTGTCCACCATATCTTTCAGCTGGGTATGCATTGTAGAATGGTCTTTGTCCAGGATATCTCGGAGGGTGTTGCTGCCTAAAGGGTTGATTAGATCCTCTTGGCTCCATCCATCCTTGATTGGTCTGGCCATGATGCACATTGCTGCTGCAACTTCTATTTCCTTTAACAATATTAGAACCAAACTCAAAGCGAGAGGGGTGAGAGTTCATAGTAGCAAATAAAGATAAAAAGGAAAAACAAAAATAAACAAGTAAAAGAAAAATATTTACAATAACAAATAATAAGGCACACGTTAGCAGTTCCCCGGCAACGGCGCCATTTTGACGTTAGGATTTTTGCTAGTAAAGAATGTCATAAAAACAGTCCTATTTATTTCCTAAGAAAAGGTTGGGATTGCTTAAGTTCAGCTCAATTAGCAAGATAACGATTATCAATTATGTTGAGTTTAATAACTGTTGAGTTACTAAATTCTTAACCAGAACCAAAAGGGGAAAAAGTAAAATTGCTGGAATCATAAAAATATCTTTAGATAGGAAGCAATGATGACTTAAATCAAAGAGAACAATCATAAACTGAAAATACCTCAATTATCATTAATTCAAATAGCTGTCTGTAACATGGAAGAATTCTTAAATCAAATTATAATAATCAATTCAAATTATGGAATGAATAAATAAAAGTAAAACTAAAATAAAAGAACATTAAACCTGGGATCCAGAGTTACTCTTAAAACAAGAAGAAATCCTAAATCCTAAAAGAGAGAGAGAAGATCTCCCTATCAACTAAATCTAAATCATTGAAAGGTAAAATATGCGAGCTCTCTCTGAATGGATGCATTCCTCCACTTTATAACCTCTGGTCTATGTTGTCTATACTTGGATCTGGGCCAAAAAGGGCTTCACAATTCACTGGGGGCGTATTCTGTAATTTCTGGTGTGTGGCCTCTATCACGCGTCCGCGTGGGTCACGCGGTCGCGTCATTTGGAGCTTTTCCTTTCCACGCGGTCGCGTCAGTCATGCGACCGCGTCATGTGCGTTCTGCTTAAGGCGCACGGTTGCGTCAGTCATGCGGCCGCGTCGCTGCTGATTCGTGCTTGGCACGCGATTGCGTCATCCATGCGATCGCGTGAATACCAGTTTCCTTCAAAGCTCTGTTTTGCTTTCTCCTTCTATTTTTGTATGTTTCCTTTTCCATCCTTTAAGTCATTCTGCCTTAGAAAATCTGAAACTACTCAACACACTAATCACGGCATCGAATGGAAATAAAGGTAATTAAAATAATTAATTTTTAAAGCTTAGGAAACATGTTTTTCACAATATGACATAATAAGGAAGGGAAGGTAAAACTATGCAATTAATGTGAATAAGTAGGTGAAGAGTTGAATAAATCACTCTAATTAAGCACAAAAGAACTCATGAAATATGGGTTTATCAACCTCCCAACACCAAACTTAGAATTTGAATGTGGGGGTTCAACACCAAACTTTGAGTTTGGTTGTGGCCTCCCAACACCAAACTTAGAGTTTGACTGTGGGGGCTTTGGTTGACTCTGTAGTGAGAGAAGCTTTTCATGCTTCCTCTCCATGGTTACAGAAGGAGAACCTTGACTCTTAAACACAAGGTAGTCCTTATTCAGTTGAAGGACCAACTCTCCTCTGTCCATATCAATCACAGCTTTTGCTGTGACTAGGAAGGGTCTTTCAAGGATGACGGATTCATCATCATCCTTCCCAGTGTCTAGGATTATGAAATCAGCAGGGATGTAAAGGCCTTCAACCTTTACTAACACGTCCTCTACTTGTCCATAAGCCATTTTCATGGATTTGTCTGCCATCTCTAATGAGAAATTGGCAGCCTGTACCTCAAAGATTCCCAGTTTCTCCATTACAGAGAGTGGCATTAAGTTTATGCCTAACCCAAGGTCACACAGATCCTTCTTAAAGGTCATGGTGCCTATGTTACAGGGAATTAGGAATTTACCAGGATCCTGTTTCTTTTGAGGTAGAGTTTGCTGAACCAAGGCATTTAGTTCCTTGATGAGCAACGGAGGTTCATCCTCCAAAGTCTCATTACCAAATAATTTGGCATTCAGCTTCATGATTGC
>NC_029786.2:38756965-38757323 GCF_000816755.2 Arachis ipaensis
CCTTGTTGAGGCTTTTGTTGATCTTTCCATGAGAAATTTGGATGATTTCTCCATGAGGGATTATAGGTATTTCCATAAGGTTCTCCCATGTAATTCACATCTGCTATTGCAGGATTCTCAGGATCATAAGCTTCTTCTTCAGAAGATGCTTCTTTAGTATTGTTGGATGCAGCTTGCAATCCATTCAGACTCTGAAAAATCATATTGACTTGCTGAGTCAATATTTTGTTCTGAGCCAATATGGCATTTAGAGCATCAATTTCAAGAACTCCCTTCTTCTGAGGCGTCCTATTACTCACAGGATTCCTTTCAGAAGTGTACATGAACTGGTTATTTGCAACCATGTCAATGAGTTCCT
>NC_029786.2:38757337-38766367 GCF_000816755.2 Arachis ipaensis
GAATTATGAGCAAAATAAGGGAAAGATATTTTTTGATTTTTGAATTTTTAATGAAGAAAGAGAAAAACACAAAATTGAAACAAAACATGAAAATTATGAATCAAAACAACTAATACATGCAAGAACACTTTGAATACCAAGATGAACACCAAGAACACTTTGAAGATCAAGATGAACATCAAGACTTATTTTTAGAAATTTTTAAGAAAAGAAAAACATTCAAGACACCAAACTTAGAAATTTTCAAACTTTAGACACTAACAAATTGAAAATGCATATGAAAAACAAGAAAAGACACAAAATATGAAAATGCAAAGATCAAGCAAGGAGATTCATCAAGAACAATTTGAAGATCGTGAAGAACATATGATGAATTTTCGAAAATAAGAAGAATGCAATTGACACCAAACTTAAAATTTAACACTAGACTCAGACAAGAAACACAAAATATTTTTGGTTTTATGATTTTGTTAAAAAATTTTTTTTGGATTTTTTGAAAATCATTTGGAAAAAGAAAAATAAGGATTTCAAGATTTTTAATAAGAATTCCAGGAATCATGCAATGTTAGTCTAAAGCTTCGGTCCAGGAATTAGACATGGCTTACTAGCTAGCCAAGCTTTCAGTGAAAGCTTCGGTCCAAAACACTAGACATGGCCAGTGGCTAGCCAAGCTTTAAGCAGATACAAATCAGGCATATAACAGCTGATTAGATGAGAGTCCAAGGACTCTTGCCATGATAAGTGGAAGCCTCAGTCCAAAAATTTAGACATGGCTTGACAGCCAGCCAGGCTTCAACAGATCATGAAGAAACTCTAGAATTCATTCTTAAAAATTCTGAAGAACATAGAATAATTTAATAAATTCTTTTTTTTTGAAAATTTTTCGAAAATAGAAATAAAAATAAAAATAAAAATCTTAAAATTAAAATAAAATTACCTAATCTGAGCAACAAGATGAACCGTCAGTTAACCAAACTCGCACAATCCCCAGCAACGGCGCCAAAAACTTGGTGCACAAAATCGTGATCGTTCATTCCTTGGTGACGGCGCTGAAAACTTAATACGCATGTTCATAATCTTAATTCTTTTTCACAACTTCACACAACTAACCAGCAAGTGCACTTGGTCGTCCAAGTAATAAACCTTACGTGAGTAAGGGTCGATCCCACGGAGATTGTCGGCTTGAAGCAAGCTATGGTCACCCTGTAAATCTCAGTCAGGCGAATTCAATTGGTTATGGAGATTTGATAATTAAAAGATAAATAAAATATAAAATAGGATGGAGATACTTATGCAATTCATTGGTGAGAATTTCAGATAAGCGTATGGAGATGCTTTTGTTCCTTCTGAACCTCTGCTTTCCTACTGTCTTCATCCAATCATTCATACTCCTTTCTATGGCAAGTTTATGTTGGGCGTCACCGTTGTCAATGGCTACATCCCGTCCTCTCAGTGAAAATGGTCCAAAATGCGCTGTCACCGCACGGCTAATCATCTGTCAGTTCTCGATCATATTGGAATAGGATTCAGTAATCCTTTTGCGTCTGTCACTACGCCCAGCACTCACGAGTTTGAAGCTCGTCACAGCCATCCCTTCCCAGATCCTACTCGGAATACCACAGACAAGGTTTAGACTTTTCAGATCTCAGGAATGGCCGCCAATAATTCTAGCCTATACCACGAACACTCTGATCTCATGGAATGGAAGGCTCGGTTTCCAGGCGAGGCAACCATGTGTCATGAACCAGGAGGCTAAGAGATACACACTCAAGCTATTGCAAGTAGAACGGAAGTGGTTGTCAGGCACGCGTTCGTAGGTGAGAATGATGATGAGTGTCACGGATCATCACATTCGTCAGGTTGAAGAACGAGTGCATATCTTAGAGAAGAAATAGGCTTGAGTTGAATAGAAAAAAATAGTACTTTGCATTAATTCATGAGGAACAGCAGAGATTCACACCTTAATCTATGGTGTGTAGAAACTCTACCATTAAAAATACATAAGAACAAGGTCTAGGCATGGCCGAGAGGCCAGCCTCCAAAACGTGATCAAAAGATCAAAAGATAATCCAAAGATGATCAAAAGATAGATGTGAATACAATAGTAAAAAGTCCTATTTATACTAAACTAGTTACTAGGGTTTACAGAGATAAGTAAATGATGCAGAAATTTGCTTCCGGTCCCACTTGGTGTGTGCTTGGACTGAGCATTGAAGCTTTCACGTGTAGAGGTCTTACTTGGGGTTAAACACCCGTTTGTAACCTATTTCTGGCATTTAACTCTGCTTTGCAACCTGTTTCTGGCAACTCCAGAATAGGGCAGAAAGCTGGCATTGAACGCCAGCTTGGGTCGTCTAAACTCGGAAAAGTATGGACTATTATATATTGATGGAAAGCTCTGAATGTCTACTTTCCAACGCAATTAAGAGCGCGCCATTTGGTCTCCTGCAGCTCCAGAAAATCCACTTTGAGTGCAGGGAGGTCAGAATCCAACAGCATATGCAGTCCTTCTTCAGCCTCTGAATCAGATTTTTGCTCAAGTCCCTCAATTTCAGCCAGAAAATACCTGAAATCACAAAAAAACACACAAACTCATAGTAAAGTCCAGAAATGTGAATTTTATTTAAAAACTAATAAAAATATAATAAAAACTAACTAAATTATATTAAAAACTACTTAAAAACAATGCCAAAAAGCGTATAAATTATCCCCTCATCAGGCTTCTTAGTTATTAATTCTTTCATTTAAACACACATATATTCTTACTATTAATCCACCTTGAGAGTTGTACCACCTTGTTATCATTGACTTATGACTCGAGCATAAGGATTTGAATATGAGGGTGTTACGGAAGCTTATTTTGAGATATAAATGTTGTGGGGATGGTAGTTTTGTCCCGCCCATGGTAAGGACGGTGGCACTGTCCCGCTCATGAATAGGCAAGTTGAGGATTGGTGCACAAATCCCCATGATTCGTACAGCTGAACCAGCAAGTGCACTGGGTCGTCCAAGTAATCCCTGAGCGAGTCAGGGTCGAACCCACGAGGATTGTGGTTTGAAGCAAGCTATGGTTATCTTGCAGATCCTAGTCAGGCGGATAGAAGAGTTATTGGTTTGAATTTGGTTAAAAGCATAAAAGGAATGACAAAGGGTAATCAGAACTCAGAAGTCGTGTAAACTATGATAAGAAGGTGGTTAAGGCTTGGAGATGCTTTGTCCTTTTGGATTAACTATGGTATTACTGTCTTCTTCAATTGTGAATGATTTCTTCTATGGTAGGCTGTATGTGATTAACACTGGTTTGAGCAGCTGCCAATACTCCTCCAGATATGAACCCCAGGGTTAGTGCAGATCCATTCTTATTGAGGGAAGTTCCTGCAGTTCATTCTCTTTGGTGATCCTACTCAAAATGCCACAGACAAGGTCGAATCTTTCGGATCAGAGGATGCTGCGCCTTGGTTATAGCCTCTACCATAGAGGCCCTAATCTCTCAATATATCCGCTGAACTGGTGTCTCGAGAAGTCCCCAACGAAGTCGTGGATTAGCCTTCTAAGAGATGTATAGTCAAGCTGGCAGTTCAATGCTTTCCACTTAAGAATTCACATGAACGCATGAAGAACACGGGTGGTTGTCAGACATGTGATCTTAGTATGAAGAACGAAGATGATTGTCACGGGTCATCCCGTTCATCATGTTGAAGAACGAAAATACATCTTAGAATTAAATCAAACACAGATTTAAGAGAAATAGTAATACTTTTATTAATTCATAAAACTCAGCATGGCTCCTCCCCTTAACCTAGGAGGTTTAGAAGCTCATACTGATAGAAAACACAATGATAAACGAAAATATGGCATAAAAGCTCTCTATGATTATGTAAAATATCCCTTAAATAATAAACTAATGACTAATGATTACATAAGAAGGGTAAAACAATATTTTTAGTGCTAATATCCACTTTCGGGGCCCACTTGGAGAGTGTTTGGGGTGAGATTTAATGAGATCCACAAGCTAGGAGGCTTCTAGGGCATTGAACACAAGCTAGGGAGTCCTATTTGGGTGTTTGGATGCTAGTCTCTTCCTTTGGGTGCTATATGCCTGGAGTGGGGCAGGAGGCTTGCATTGGACACTAGTTTTGGGACTTCTAATCTGAAGCAAAGTATAGAGTATTATCATTGCTGGAAAGGTCTAGAAGTCAGCTTTCTATAACCATTAAGAATGTTTCATTTGGACTTCTGTAGCTCCAGAAAAACTTTCCGAGTGCAAGGAGGTCAGATCTGGACAGCATCTGTAGTGCTTTCGCTGCATCTTAATCAGACTTCTGCTAACTTTTGCTCCATCTCCTCAATTTCAGTCAGAAAATACCTGAAAGTTCATAAAATCACACAAACTCATAATAGAATCCAAAAATGTTAATTTAACACTAAAACTTATGAAAACTTAATAAAAATTAAATAAAACATGCTAAAATTTATATGAAAATAATGCCAAAAAGCGTATAAAATATCTGCTCATGCTGTATACCCTTACTGGCATTAAACACCAGTTCTCCAATCATATTAGGCGTTGAACACCCAGCAATGATGTTTTGGCTGGCTTCCCTATCTGTTGGGGCATTGAACACCCAGTGAGGCTTCCTCATTGGCGTTCGGCACTAGCTTCCTGCTTGTTTAGGTATTGAACGCCTAACCAGTGTTCCCTGGCTGGTATTCAATGCCAGCTCTGCTGCCAGGATGGGTTTTGAACGCCCAGTGAGGACCTTCTTTCAGTTATGAAACTATGAGTAGTCTTAGAGAGGTTGGAAACCAGAGTGACTAAGTCAGAAAAGTTTTGGTTAGGGGTTTCCATATGTTCCTTAGAAGATGGGAATGGTGGTCTGTTGTTAAACCTATTCTGGTTCTTTCCACCTTGATTATTATTGAAGGCTTGCTGAGGCTTCTATTGATCCTTCCATGTAATTCACCTCCTCCATGGTGGGTTGCTAAGGATCATAAGCTTCTACTTCAGAAGTAGCTCTTCTTCCTGAGTACTGCTAACTACAATTTGCATTCCAGTCAAATGATGAGAGATCATATTGACCTGCTGGGTCAAGATTTTGTTTTGAGCCAATATGGCATTCAGAGTATCAACTTCAAGGACTCCTTTCTTCTGAAGTACCCTATTACTTACACGGTTTCTTTTAGAAGTGTACATGAATGTGTTGTTTGCAACCATCTCAATAAGTTCTCTTGCTTCTGCAGGCATTTTCTTCTAGTTGAGTGATCCACCTGCAGAGCTATCCAATGATATTTTGGACATCTCAGACGGACAATCATAGAACACTCCTATGATAGACCATTCTGAGAGCATGTCAAGACGACACCTCCTGATCAATTGCTTGTATCTTTCCCAAGCTTCATTGAGGGATTCACCTTCTCTTTGTCTGATGGTTTGAACTTCCACTCTGATTTTGCTCATCTTTTGAAGGGGAAAGAATTTATCCAAGAAAGCATTGACCAGTTTTTCCCAAGAGTTTAGACTCTCTTTTGGTTGAGAATCCAACCATATCTTAGCTCTGTCTCTTATAGTAAAGGGAAAAAGCATAAGTTTGTAGACCTGAGAATTCACTCTATTAGTCTTAACAGTATCACAGATTCAAGAATTCAGCTAAGAACTGATGTGGATCTTCCAGTGGAAGTACATGGAACTTACAATTCTGTTACAGAAGAGAGACTAACTAAGGTTTAAGCTCAAAATTGTTAGCTCCAATGGCAGGTACAGAGATGCTTCTGCCATAAAAATTAGAGGTAGGCATGGTGAAGTCACCAAGAACCTTTCTGGCCTTTCCTTCAGGTTCGGCCATGTCTTCAGCTTCTTGTTCAAGATTTTCTGAAAGGTTTTTTCTGGAGTGTTGTGCTTTAATTTATTTTAAGCTCCTCCTTAAAGTCCTTTCAGGTTCAGGATCAAGATTAAAGAGAGGTTCTTTATCCCTGTTCCTGGTCATAAACAGGAAGAGAAGAAAAGAAAGAAAGAAAGAAAGGAAGCTTCTATGTCTGATTTGAGTATAGAGAGCTCCCAGTGAGATGTGAAAAAATAAGAGAAAGATAGAAAAATGATGATAGAAGAAGTAGAAGAAGAGTTCGAATAAATAGAAGTAGAGAGGAAAAAAATTAGAAATAGAAAAGATAAACAAGAATTGAAATATTTTTCTTTTTGTTTTATTTAATAATGCAATTCGAAAATTAAGGTTAATAAATTAAAATGATTTGAAAATTAAATGGTAAATTTTCGAAAAAGAAAAAAGTGAAATAGAAGATGAAATTTTGAAAATTAGGAGAGATAAGAATTAGTTAGGAAGTTTTGAAAAAGAAGAGAGAGAAAAATAAGATAAAGAATTGAAAAGAGGTTAAGAAAGATGTGATCTAAATTAAAAAGATTTGAAAATTAATTTTGAAAAGATAGTTACTTGTCTTCTCTCTCTTTTGGAAATTTTTTTTTTAAAAAGATAGGCACTGAAATTTGATTTAAAAAGGATTTGAAAAATATTTAAATTTTGAAAAAGGTTTAATTTTTTAAAATTTGAAATAAGATAAGATAAGATTTTTGAATTTTGAATTTTAAATTTTTGAATTTTAAAGAAAGCTAAAAAGCTAGGATAAGATTTTGAAAAATATATGATTTTTGAAAAGATTTAATTTTGAAATTTGAAAACTAAGATAAGGTAAGATAAAAATTTAAAATTAAAATATGAATTTTTATTTAAGATTTTTGAAAATTAATTAAAGAGAAGAAAAGAGAGTTTATTTTTTTATTTTTGAATTTAATGAAAAAAGAGAAAAACAAGTAAAAGACACAAAACTTAAAAATTTTAGATCTAGGACCCAAAGTTTTCGAAAATTTGAAGACAAACACCAAAAAGATACCAAACTTAAAATTTTTAAGATCAAAATAAAAATAAAAAAAGAACACTTTGAAGATCAAGAAGAATACCAAGAACAAAACTCAAAGAATTCAAAGAACATAAGAACACGCAAAAGACACCAAACATAAAAATTTTGAAAACCAAACACAAAATTTTCAAAAATTATAAAAGAAAAATACAAGAAGACACTAAACTTAAAGATTGACATACGATTTAAACAAAGAAACTATTTTTGAAAATTTTTAGAAAGAAAGACTCAAAATTTCGAAAATTTCAACAAGAACAAAAACAAAAGACTCAAAGCAAGAACAAAGATTAAACAAAGAAAAGAAAAAAAAATTTTTTTTGAAAAATTTTTAAATGTTTTTCAAAAAGAAAAGAAGAAAATAAAAAATAAAAGAAGCTAACAAAATTAAAGACAATACCTAATCTAAGGAACAAGATAATCCGTCAGTTGTCCAAACTCGAACAATCCCCAGTAACGGCGCCAAAAACTTGGTGCACGAATCCCCACGCTTCGTATAGCTGAACCAGCAAGTGTATTGGGTCGTCCAAGTAATACCTGATCGAGTCAGGGTCGATCCCACGAGGATTGTGGTTTAAAGTAAGCTATGATTTTCTTGCAGATCTTAGTTAGGCAGGTAAAAGAGTTATTGGTTTGAATTTGGTTAAAAGCATAAAAGGAATGAAAAAGGGTAATCAGAACTCAGAAGTTGTGTAAACTATGATAAGAAGGTGGTTAAGGCTTGGAGATGCTTTGTCCTTCTGGATTAACTCTGGTATTACTGTCTTCTTCAATTCTGAATGATTTCTTCTATGGCAGGCTATATGTGATTGACGCTGGTTTGAGCAGCCGCCAATACTCCTCCAGATCTGAACTCCAGGGTTAGTGCGGATCCATTATGATTGAGGGTGAAGTTCCTGCAGTTCATTCTCTTTGGTAATCCTACTCAAAATGCCACAGACAAGGTCAAATATTCTGGATCAGAGGTGCTGTGCCTTGGTTCTAGCCTCTACCACAAAGACCCTAATCTCCCCATACCTCGGCTGAACTGGTATCTTGAGAAGTCCCCAACGAAGTCGTGGATTAGCCATCTAAGAGATGTATAGTCAAGCTGGCGGTTCAATGCTTTCCACTTAAGTATTCACATGAACCTAAGAAGAACACGGGTGGTTATCAGGCATGCGGTCTTAGTATAAAGAACGAAGATGATTGTCACGGGTCATCCCGTTCATCATGTTGAAGAACAAAAATATATCTTAGAATTAAATCAACACGTATTGACGAGAAACAATAATACTTTTATTAATCCCTAAAATACAGCAGGGCTCCTCACCTCAACCTAGGAGGTTTAAAAGCTCATACTGATAGAAAACACAATGATAAACAAAAATATGGCATAAAATCTCTATATGATTATGTAAAAAATCCCTTAAATACTAAACTAACGACTAAGAATTAATAAGAAGGGTAAAATAGTCTTTTTAGTGCTAAGATCCACTTCCAGAGCCCACTTGGTGAGTGTTTGGGATGAGCTTTGATGAGATCCATGTGCTAGGAGGCCTCTAGGGTGTTGAACGCCGGCTAGGGGATCCTCTTTGGGTGTTTGGACGCTGGTCTCCTCCATAGGGCCCTGGACGCCTGGATGGGGCAGGAGGCTAGCGTTGGAAGCCAGTTTTGGGCCTTCTAATCTGAAGAAAAGTATGAACTATTATATATTGTTGGAAAGCTCTGGAAGTCAGATTCCCATATCCATTGAGAACGCTCCATTTGGCTATCTGTAGCTCTAGGAAATCTCTTTCGAGTGCAAGGAGGTCAGATCTGGACAGCATCTGCAGTGCTTTCTCTGTCTTTGAATCAGACTATTGCTAACTTTTTCTCCAGTCGCGAGTTTGAAGCTCGTCATAGTCATCCCTTCCCAGATCCTACTCGAAATACCACAGAAAAGGTTTAGACTTTCCGGATCTCAGGAATGGCCGCCAATAATTCTAGCCTATACCACGAAGGTTCCAATCTTAGATTAGAAACCCAAGAGATACGCATTCAAGCCATTGCTAGTAGAATAGAGGTGGTTGTCAGGCACATGTTCATAGGTGAGAATGATGATGAGTGTCACAGATCATCACA
>NC_029786.2:38766874-38782725 GCF_000816755.2 Arachis ipaensis
CGCCATTTTGAGTTCTGTTGCTCCAGAAAATCCACTTTGAGTGCAGGGACGTTAGAATCCAACAGCATCAGCAGTCCTTCTTCAACCTCTGAATCTGATTTTTTGCTCAAGTCCCTCAATTTCAGCCAGAAATTACCAAAAATCACCGAAAAACACACAAACTCATAGTAGAAACCAAAAATGTGAATTTAACACAAAAACTTATGAAAAATTAATAAAAATTAAATAAAACCTGCTAAAAACTATATGAAAATGATGCCATGAAGTGTATAAAATATCTACACAAGTTGAGGATGAAGGATTTTCTCTCTTGTTGCGGTGTGAATAATGGTCATAAAACCAACTCGGCAAGTGCATCGAATCGTATCAAGTAATACCATGGTGAGTGAGTTGTCGTTCCCACAAGGGTCAATAGACTAATCAACAATGATTAATTTATCGCTTTTATTTAGACAAACTAAAATTTTGAGTGAAGGAATTAAATGTGAGCTGAGGCAAAACAAATAGCAAAGGAGTGAATGAAAATAATGATGATAAGAATGTTAAGGTTTCAGAAATATTCACTCTTAGAAAAACAATCCTTGTCTTTATTTATTTGAGGCATATAGAGATCAATTAAGAGGCCCACTTGGTGTGTGCTTGGGCTGAGCATTGAAGCTTTCATGTGTAGAGACTTTTTCTGGAGTTAAACGCCAGATTTTGTGCCAGTTTGGGCGTTTAACTCCAGCTTTTGTGCCAGTTTTTGAGTTAAACGCCAGAATTCTTGAGCTGACTTGGAACGCCTATTTGGGACATCAAATCTCAGGCAAAGTATGGACTATTATATATTGCTAGAAAGCCCAGGATGTCTACTTAACAACGCAATTAAGAGCGTGCCAATTGGGCTTCTGTAGCCCCAGAAAATCCACTTTGAGTGCAGGGAGGTTAGAATCCAACAGCATCTGAGTCCTTTTTCAGCCTCTGAATCAGATTTTTGCTCAGGTCCCTCAATTTCAGCCAGAAAATACCTGAAATCACAGAAAAATAAACAAACTCATAGTAAAGTCTAGAAGAGTAATTTTTATTTAAAAACAAATAAAAATATAATAAAAACTAATTAAAA
Organism: Arachis ipaensis; assembly: GCF_000816755.2. Lineage (NCBI taxonomy): Eukaryota > Viridiplantae > Streptophyta > Magnoliopsida > Fabales > Fabaceae > Arachis > Arachis ipaensis. Next base: position 38,767,977 of record NC_029786.2, read on the forward strand.
TATACTAAAAACATACTAAAAATAATGCCAAAAAGCGTATAAATTATCCGCTAATGGAAGGAGCATGGAATAAATTAAAGATTTGAAGTTTGCACATGCACGCGCATGCGCACCGTGCACGTAAGCGTGGATGCATACACCCAGAGCCAGCACAGTGGAGCCGAGCGAGGAGACGACGCGTCTATATGGCTGAGCCATATTTCCCATGACGCCCGCGCACACCATACGCCTGCGCGCAGATCGCAAAAAGACCCCAGGAACGCGTACGCGTGTCGTGCACGTAAGCGTCGATGGACGCACGTAATTTTTTAATCAAAATATGTGACCAGCGATTTCAAGGAGTTCCAGGCCCTTGGTGCACGAAATTATGATCATCAACAATGGCGCCAAAGACTTGGAGCTCTTAAACGTGAATCACACTTTGTTTATCCGCTCATCACAACACCAAACTTAAATTATTGCTTGTCCCCAAGCAACTGAAAATCAAATAGGATAAAAAGAAGAGAACATACAATGAATTCCAAAAATATCTATGAAGATCAATGTTAATTAAATGAGCGGGGCTTTTAGCTTTTTGCTTCTGAACAGTTTTGGCATCTCACTTTTTCCTTTGAAGTTCAGAATGATTGGCATCTATAGGAACTCAGAATCCAGATAGTGTTATTGATTCTCCTAGTTAAGTATGTTGATTGTTGAACACAGCTACTTTATGAGTCTTGGCCGTGGCCCTAAGCACTTTGTTTTCCAGTATTACCACCGGATACATAAATGCCACAAACAAATTCAAAAATATGCACTGTTCAAGCATTCATTCAGAAAGACAATAGTATTGCCGCCACATCAAAATAATTAAACTGTTTTAAAATTTGAAATTCATGCACTTCTTTTTCTTTTTCAATTGAAAACATTTTTCATTTAAGAAAGGTGATGGATTCATTCTCATAGCTTTAAAGCATAGACAGTAATGATCATGTAATAAAGACACAAACATAGATAAACATAAAGCATAATTTTCGAAAACAGGAAAATAAAGAACAAGGAAGTTAAAGAACGGGTCCAACTTAGTGATGGCGGCTTGTTCTTCCTCTTGAAGATCTTATGGAGGGCTTAAGCTCCTTGATGAGCGGATAATTTATACGCTTTTTGGCATTGTTTTTAGTATATTTTTAGTAGAATTTAGTTACTTTTAGGGATGTTTTCATTAGTTTTCTATGTTAAATTCACATTTCTGGACTTTACTATGAGTTTTTGTGTTTTTCTATGATTTCAGGTATTTTCTGGCTGAAATTGAGGGACTTGAGCAAAAATCAGATTCAGAGGTTGAAGAAGGACTGCTGATGTTGTTGGATTCTGACCTCCCTGCACTCAAAATAGATTTTCTGGAGCTAAAGAACTGAAAATGGCGCGTTTCTAATTGCGTTGGAAAGTAGACATCCAGGGCTTTCCAGCAATGTATAATAGTCCATACTTTGCCCAAGTTTAGACGACGCAAACTAGCGTTCAACGCTAGCTCTCTGCCCAATTCTGGCGTCCAGCGCCAGAAACAAGTTGCAAAGTGGAGTTCAATGCCCAAACTGGCACAAAAGCTGGCGTTCAACTCCAAGAATGACCTCTCCACGTGTAGACTTCAAGCTCAGCCCAAGCCCACACCAAGTGGGCCCCGGAAGTGGATTTATGCATCAATTACTTACTTTTGTAAACCCTAGTTACTAGTTTATTATAAATAGAACTTTTTATCATTGTATTCGTAGTCTTGGTTACTCCGGTTCCCCTCTGGGGCCGAGACCAATGAACTCCATTATCACTTATGTATTTTCAACGGTAGAGTTTCTGCACTCCATAGATTAAGGTGTGGAGCTCTGCTGTTCCTCAAAGATTAATGCAAAGTACTACTATTTTCTATTCAATTCATCTTATTTCGCTTCTAAGATATTCATTCACACTTCAACCTGAATGTGATGAACGTGACAATCATCATCATTCCCTATGAACGCGTGCCTGACAACCACTTCCGTTGTACATTAGAATGAATGAGTATTTCTTAGATCTCTTAATCAGAATCTTCATGGTATAAGCTAGATTGATGGCGGCATTCATGAGAGTCCGGAAAGTCTAAACCTTGTCCGTGGTATTCTGAGTAGGACTCTGGGATTGAATGACTGTGACGAACTCCAAACTCGCGAGTGCTGGGCATAGTGACCGTGGGATTCGACCCTTACTCACGTAAGGTATTACTTGGACGACCCAGTGCACTTGTTGGTTAGTTATGCGAAGTTGTGAAGATATGTTTAGACCATGGTTCTGTGCATCCGTTTTTGGTACCATCGCCGGGGAATCAATTTCGAACAATAATTCACAACCTGAGTAACAATTTCGCATACCAAGTTTTTGGCGCCGTTGCCGGGGATTGTTCGAGTTTGGACAATTGACGGTTCATCTTGTTGCTCATATTAGGTAATTTTCTTTTTGTTTTATTTTCAAAAAAATTTTTCAAAAATCTTTCAAAAATGTCTCCTTTGTTTTCGAAAAAAAAAATTTTTTAAATAAAAATGTTTTCAAAAATATAATTTTTCTTCAAAATTTTTAAGAATGAATTCTAGTGTTTCATGAAGCATGCTAAAGCCTGGCTGGCTGTAAAGCCATGTCTAAATTCTTTTGGACTGAGGTCTTGGCTTAAAATTGAGTGAATTACACTCATATTTTTACTAAAGCTTTGCTGGCTATTAAGCCATGCCTGACCCTCAGATTGGAGCTTTAGACTAAGAATGCTAGAGTCCTGGAATTCATATTAAAAATTTTGGAATCCTTATTTTTATTTTTCAAATAATTTTCTAAAAAAATACAAAAAAAATTAGAAAATCGTAAAAATCAAAAATATTTTTTGTGTTTCTTGTTTGAGTCTTGAGTCATGTTATAAGTTTGGTGTAAATTGCATATTCATCTTGCATTTTTTGAAAAATTCATGCATTCATAGTGTTCTTCATGATCTTCAAGTTGTTCTTGGTAAGTTTTCTTGTTTGATCTTTGCATTTGCATGTTGTGTCTTTTCTTGTTTTTCATATGCATTCCTGAATTCTTTATGTCTAAGCATTAAAGAATTCTAAGTTTGGTGTCTTGCATGTTTTCTTTGCATTAAAAATTTTTTTTTCCAAAAATGTGTTCTTGATGTTCATCATGATCTTCATAGTGTTCTTAGTGTTCATCTTGACATTCATAACATTCTTGCATGCATTCATTGTTTTGATCCATAACTTTCATGCATTGCATCATTTTTCTTGTTTTTCTCTCTCATCATAAAAATTCAAAAATCAAAAAATATCTTTCCCTTTTTCTCTCTGAAAATTTCGAAAATTAGATTTGACTTTTTCAAAAATTTTTAAAATCTAGTTGTTTTCATGAGTCAAATCAAATTTTCAATTTTAAAAAAAAATCTTATCTTTTTCAAAATCTTTTTCAAAAATCAAATCCTTTTTTAATTTTTTTTAATTATTTTCAAAAATTTCAAAAATATTTTTCAAAAATCTTTTTCTTAATTTTACATCATATTTTCGAAAATAACATCATCAATAGTGGTTCTTCAGCCTTCAGAACTTCTTTACAATTCAAAGTTACTCCTATATATACTACTCTTCTCAGCTTCTAGTTTACTCTTCAAGTCTTGGGCCTTTGGATCTTGAGTTTGAAGCAGTAATTTTCTTCATTTGGGCTTGGCTTTACTTTCAGAGAGAAAGTGCTAAGTGGGCAGAGACTTCAGCTCAGGACGTTAGGGGTGTTAATATTTAGTGAGAATATGAGTTCGAGAACGTTAGTGACACTTAACATTGTCACTAACGTTCCAGTGCACCCCTTTGTGTTACGTTAAAACCCACGTTAACTAGGTTAACGTGGCTTTTAACGTTGCCTTGTTAGTCCTTCGAGAACGTTAGTGACACTCAACATTGTCACTAACGTTCCAGTGTGCCCCTTCTTGTTTCACGTTAAAGCCCACGTTAACTAGGCTAACGTGGCTTCTAACGTGGTCCTTGCCAACCTTCGAGAACGTTAGTGACACTCAACATTGTCACTAACGTTCCAATGTGCCCCTGGGTCTCATGTTAGAGTCCACGTTAACTAGGTTAACGTGGCTTCTAACGTGGCCATCTTTTAGCCATCCCAACTTTAGTGACAATGTTGAGTGTCACTAACGTTGGCTCATCCTTCATTTCTCGTCGTTAGCTTCCACGTTAACCAAGTTAACGTGGAGGTTAACGTGACTCTTGGGGGTTGTGTGGTTGCTTCAACGTTAGTGACAATGTTGAGTGTCACTAAGGTTGTCGACAATTCTTCATGCTCTACGTTAATTCCCACGTTAACCAAGTTAACATGGGAGTTAACCATAGGCCAACGTTAGTGACAATGTTGAGTGTCACTAACGTTGGCTTCTCTCCCTCCCCCTTAACGTTAGAGGCCACGTTAACTAGGTTAACGTGGCTTCTAACGTGGCCACTTATGAGTGATTGCCAACGTTAGTGACAATGTTGAGTTTCACTAATGTTGGCTCATCTTCTCTTCTCCACGTTAGAGTTCACGTTAACTTGGTTAACGTGACTCTCTAACGTGGGCATTGATGGCTTTCTTTGAGAGTGTTATTGGCAATCACTTTTCTCATTAATCCTTGCAAGTTACCTCCCTTTTCTTATTTAGGCTAAGTGCTCTGTAAGGGGGCAACTCTTTAAGATAAGCTTTTAGCCAACACTCTCGAACCAGTTGGTTCAAGGTGCTAGGTGTTGAAACACCCCTAAGGACTTACTCCCTCAAGTCTCTCCCCCATACATACAAACCACAGGCATATAGTTTATTTATTTTCTTTTCTTAAGACCTTGGTGTCCAGCACCTCTTTGGGTTACTAAATGCTCTGTATTGAGGGTTACTCTTGATAGTGGATTTTCAGCTGATAATCCCGGGTTAGTTAACCCAAGTTACCAAGTGATAAAGCACCCCTAAGAGCTTATTCATCCAAGTAGATCCCTCACACAGGGGCACCACAGACACTTGCCTCAAGCTTAAAACCATTGATGCCTAGCCTTATTGCTTACTCTTTTTCTTTTGTTTTTCACTTCCATTGTTCTTTCCCTTTTCTCTTATTAGGATCTTGTTATTAACTTAGTCTTATGAGTGTATCCAAAGCAAAGTATTCAGGATAGATAGTTGTCCTCCTAGCCTTGTGGTTGAACCAACTTAGCTAACTTATGACTACCCCAAGGATTCATGAATGCACTTCCACAATATAAACTTCACTCTAGTCTTTTACAACTATACTCATTCTCTTTTTATTTTATTTAAAGGGATAAGCTTACAAGTAGGTTAAGTGATGGTGCAGTGACATTTAAACCAGAAATCATGGACCTCTTCAGAAGGAAAACCTTAAAAGACAGAATTAAAAACAAAATTTAAACATAACATGGAAGCATGTTCTATTTCATACAAGATCTTCCTTATTTAAAGCATAGAAAAGATGGACTAAAAAGAACTCCACCACCTTTCATTCATGTGGATGTCCATGCTCCTATCCTTGTTTATCCTCATTGTGTCTCTCTTGAGTACTTGTACTTCCACTTCCTTTGCCTTTTCCAAGCAGCTTTCTCCAGAAACCACTATCTTCCATCTTCTTCTTGAGTGCCTCCTTTTGTTGTTTCACTTTTCTCTCTTCTTGTTCTACAAATTCTTTTTGAACTTCATCATATGCAGGGATGGTATAGTGTAGATGATGCATATTACTGGTCATGTAGTTCAACTCGGCTTGAGTGTTTACATAGAACTCCTCTCTATGTAGTTGCCTTCCTTTATTGAGTACACTGAATTCATTGAAAGTTTTCATTTGGGCTATCTGCCGCTGGTTGAGCTCTTGCAAGTGCTTCTCTTAAAGCTCTTGTCTTTCATTCACTTGGTTGATGGCTTGAGTGAGCTGAGAGTAGTGTTCCTGCTGCTGCTCCATTTGTTGTTTTTGCCATGCTTCCTGTTGGTTCAGCCGGTTCAGTAATTGCTCTTGTCCTTCCATATGTCTCTGTCCTAAATCCTCAATGGCTCTTAGAAGGTGAGTCATATTCAAGTTGGCTGGATCATGATACTCTTCTTGTTGATGTTCTTCCTGATGGTATTCCTCTTGATGAGCTTCTTCCTGGGTCCTTTGCCTTCCTATATGTGGCCTTCTTAGTTGCTGAGCCGGTGTGGTATAGACCATTCGCTCAAGTGTGACTGGCCTCCCTGGGTTTACCCAGTCTGGGCTGCTGTCCTCAAATACTACCTTGGCCTTGTTGCACAAGCGGAGAATGGTGCTGGGGTACCAAAGTCTGGCTCCTGAGTCAGCTTTCTCAGCTGACTCTTGAATCCCTTCGGCAATGAGCTCATGCACCTTGATTTCCCCACCTTGTACTAAGCATTGTACCATAGTGGCTCGATTGATGTTAACTTCCGAATTGTTAGCGGCTGATAGGATGGACCTCCTTACAAGCTCAAACCACCCTTTGGCTTCAGGGTGAAGGTCCCCCCTTTTTATGAATTTTGGTCTCCCATCTGGGTACCTCTCCCAGTCAGCGGCTATGACACAGATATCTGATGCTATATCTGAGAGCTCATCCTTATCGGGGTTTCTACTTATCCTTGCCTGATAACTCTCCTCATCAAAATGAGGTGATTTCAATTGAAGAGCTCTTGTGATGGCATTTGGGCTGAAGTCCACCTCCCTTCCTCTCACATAACTTTTGAAGGTTGGGGCTTGGGTCTTATCATCTCTAACTGCATTTTTATAGAATTCTTTGATGAGGTTTCCATTGATCTTTCCCTCTGGACTGGTGAGCAATTGCCACCCCCTCTGTTCGATTTTTCTCCAAATCTGTGGTGATTCATTGGCATTGATTTGGAAGATTAATTCTGGCAATATCCTTCTGGCACTTATCCGCTCAAATTCATGCTCATGAAAGGCAGTCTTGAATCTCTTGTCATCAAAAGGAGCACTCTCCATAGGCCCCTTCCTCTTTTGCCTCTTTGAGCTTGATGATGCCATGACTTGAATTGGGGTAATTGAGATGGTACAGTAGGGAGATTAGGGGGAATATCTGGGAAGTAAGCTGAGACAACTCTATCCCCTAGAGAGAAATCTTCCGTAGGGATCTTCTTGTTCCTCCATCTCCTTAGTACCTTCTTTTTTATTTCTTTTGAGGTTGCCTTCCCCTTGGTGACCTCTTTTCTCCAAGGAATTGTGATGCTGTCTTCACCTGCCTCTAGAGGTTTTGGTTCCTCCAACTTCTCCTTGAGCTGTGGCAATTGCTGTTTTCCTTGTTTGTCAGTTAAGGGGGTCTCAGAGTGAATCGACTGTGCTTCAGTGCTTGTTTCGTCCTTCAGTGTCTCATTGTCATTTGTGCTTAGTTCCTTGTCCTCATGGTTTGTTTCTTGTGAGAGTTTGAAAACATTGAAGCTGAGTCGTTCATCATGGATTCTCAATATTAGCTCCCCTTTCTCTACATCGATAAGTGCTCTGGCCGTAGCTAGAAATGGTCTTCCCAATATGATTGGGTGAGTGTGACTTTCTTCCATGTCCAGAATGACAAAGTCTGTTTGGAGAAAGTACTTCCCAACCTTTAGCAACACATTTTCCACCACTCCTATTGCTTGCTTTTGAGTTTTGTCAGCCAGTCTGATAATGACATCTGTAGGCATTATCTCATTGATCTGCAGCCTCTTCACCAGGGATAAGGGCAGTAAGTTGATGCTGGTCCCTAGATCACATAGTGCTCTGTCGAACATAGTTTCACCTATGGCACAAGGGATATGAAAACTTCCTGGGTCTCTTCTTTTGTAGGTAACTCAGGTTGAATAAGGGCACTACATTCCTTGTTCATCACTATAGTCTGCCCTCCCTTGAGTGAGCTTTTCCTGGGAAGAAGTTCCTTCATATATTTGATGAATGCAGGCATTTGTTGAATTGCTTTGATGAATGGTATGTTCACATGTAGAGATGCCAACAAGTCTAGGAACCTTGAGTATATTCTTTTTCCCACAGCACCATTGAGCAGTTGAGGGAATGGTGCATAGAGCTTCAGCAGCTCTTGTTGTGAGATTTCTGGTTCTTTGTGATCTCTATCCTCCTCCTTTGTTGAGTTGTCTTCAAGTTGTTTGCACATTTTGCCTTGCTTGTCTTCAATCTCTTGATCGCTTGTAGTGACCATTTTGCAATCTTCCCATCTTACTTTCTTTGCTTCTCCCTTGGGGTTTTTCTCAGTGTCACTTTGGAAGCTATCAGTAGGTTTGGGAATCTTCTCAGCTAAATATCCTACCTGGAATTCCATCTTCCTAATGGTTTCTCCCTGGTTCTTAATATTGGCTCGCACCTCCTCTTTGAATACCTTATTTTCTTGAATCTCTTGGCTTATTCCTTCAAGTAAGGCTTCAATCTTAGAGAGCCTGTCATCAATTGATGAGTGGTTCGGAGCTGATGTGCTGTTTTGGTTTTGATAAGTGTGTGGAGAGTTGTTGTTGTGGGGGTGTTGAGATGTCCACTGGGTGAATTGTTGGTGAGCCGCATTGTTGTTGGAATTGTAACGCCTCTGGTCTTGGTTTTGATCTTGCTCACTTTCCCACCCAAAGTTCGGGTGATTTCTCCATCCAGGGTTGTAAGTCTTGGAGTATGGATCATAGTTCTTCCTTGGTGAATTCCCAATGTAGTTGGCTTGTTCCTGACTCCCTTCTGCTTCTTGGTTTACTCCTTCTTATGTTGTTGATGAAGTGGAGATTGCTGCTACTTGGTTCATCTCCATCTTCTTGGTGAGGTCAGCCAGCTGCTGAGTAATGAGTTTGTTTTGGGCCAACAGAGCATCTACATTGTTTAGCTCCATCACTCCCCTTGTGTTCCCTCTTTCGGAAGCATAGAAGTAGTCGTTTTCTGCTACTGTTTCAATAACATCTATAGCTTCCTCAATGGTCTTCTTCTTATTCAAAGACCCTCCAGATGAATGATCTACTGCCTTCTTTGACTCATAAGAGAGCCCTTCATAGAAAATGTGCAGCTGGACCCATTCGTTGAACATGTCAGGTGGACACCTCCTTGTTAAGTCTTTGAACCTCTCCCATGCTTCATACAGAGTCTCACCATCCTGTTGCCTGAAGTTTTGAACCACAGCTCTCAGCCTATTGATTCGTTGAGGAGGGTAGAATCTTGCTAACAATTTGTTCACCACATCTTCCCAAGTTGTCAAGCTCTCCCTTGGGAAGGATTCCAGCCACTTGGCTGCCTTGTCTCTGAGTGAGAAGGGAAATAAGAGCAATCTATAGGCGTCAGGATGAACACCATTAGGTTTCACTATGTCACATATTCTCAGGAAGGTGGTCAAATGTTGGTTGGGATCTTCTTGAACACCTCCTCCAAATGAACAGTTGTTCTGAACAAGGGTGATGAGCTGTGGTTTAAGTTCAAAGTTGTTGGCATGGATTGTTAGCTTTTGGATGCTACTTCCACAATTGCCTGGGTTTGGATTAATGTAAGAGCCCAAAACTCTTCTATCCTCCCCAGCATGATTTGCTCCACCTCCTCTGCCATGGTTGTGAGTCTCTTCTTCATGATGATTTTCCATGTTTTCTTCCATGTTTGGTTCAAAGTATTCCTCAAACTGTTCCTCCTCTTCTTCAGCACCAACTACTCGTTTTCCTCTTGCCTCCCTTCTTAGTCTAAGGAAGGTTCTCTCTGGTTTAGAATCAAAGGAAGTTGAAGCCCCGCTTCTTCTCCCTGTCATACAACCCACAAGTACAAGCAGAGAAGATAGGTGCAGACAGTATTTATGTCAGAATTGATGTTAGTTGTGGGTGATGTAATATATCAAACAGTTAGTGGGTTAGCAAACAGAATTGAAAATAACAAAGAAAAACAAAAGAGTAGATGGAGAAGGGAAGAAGTTTAACTAAAACAAAAAGCAAATCAATCAAACAGAAAATAAAATACACAAAATAAAATGCTCAATCTAGTGATCTTCCAATCTAATCATTGTTGATGCACAATCAATCCCCGGCAACGGCGCCATAAACTTGATGAGTGGAAAACTTGTCTCTCAACAAATCTCCCTTCGGCAAGTGTACCGAAGTTGTCGTCAAGTAAAAACTCACAATACAGTGAGGTCGAATCCCACACGGATTGATTGATCAAGCAACTTTAATTAGAAGAATGTTCTAGTTGAGCGAATCCTGAATTTGGGTTGAGAGTTGCAGAAAATAAAATGGCGGGAATGTAAATAACAGAAAAGTAAATGCTAGAATTAAAGGACTGGAAGTAAATGACTGAAAATAAATTGCAGAATTGTAAATGGGAATGGGGGAATTGCTCATAAAAGTAAATCGCAGAAATTAAAGAGAATGGGTAAGATTAGAGATGGGGAGTTCATTGGGCTTAGGAGATGTTGCAATTCTCTGGATCAAGTTCATTTTCATCTCTTCCTCAATCAATGCACTCATTGATCTCCTTGGCAATCATAAGTGATTGAATTACAATTCCTTGCAATTCAATCTCTCAAATCTTGATCAATAGCCAATTCCTTGGTCAATTGCTCATGAGAAGAGATGAAGTATGGTCACTGATTATACCACATGCATTTCCCAAACCAAGTATTGAGAGGGTTACAGTCACATACCCATCCAAACCCAATTTGGTCCAGCATAAGAAAGCATTTCTAGCTTAATCTCTTCATTCCTTTTCCAAGGTTCAAAAGAGATCCAAGTTTGAATAGCTTCTCTTCCAAGATAACTACTCAATTGGATGAAGATCGAAAGCTTTCAAGTAAAATCAAGAGGAAAGATAGAAGAAGAACAATGAAAATTAGTATTGATCCATCAAATTACAACAGAGCTCCCTAACCAAATGAAAGGGGTTTAGTTGTTCATAGCTCTTGAAAATGAAAACAAAGATGGAGAATACATCATAAAACTAGAAATTGCAAAGAAAGTAAATACAGAGAGTGGTTCTTCAGCCTCCAGAACTTCTTTACAATTTAAAGTTACTCCTATATATACTACTCTTCTCAGCTTCTAGTTTACTCTTCAAGTCTTGGGCCTTTGGATCTTGAGTTTGAAGCAGTTCTTTTCTTCATTTGGGCTTGGCTTTACTTGCAGATAGAAAGTGCTAAGTGGGCAGAGACTTCAGCTCAGGACGTTAGGGGTGTTAATATTTAGTGAGAATATGAGTTCGAGAACGTTAGTGACACTTAACATTGTCACTAACGTTCCAGTGCACCCCTTTGCCTTACGTTAAAACCCACGTTAACTAGGTTAACGTGGCTTTTAACGTTGCCTTGTTAGTCCTTCGAGAATGTTAGTGAGACTCAACATTGTCACTAACGTTCCAGTGTGCCCCTTCTTGTTTCACGTTAAAGCCCATGTTAACTAGGCTAACGTGGCTTCTAACGTGGTCCTTGCCAACCTTCGAGAACGTTAGTGACACTCAACATTGTCGCTAACGTTCCAATGTACCCCTGGGTCTCACGTTAGAGTCCACGTTAACTAGGTTAACGTGGCTTCTAACGTGGCCATCTTTTAGCCATCCCAACGTTAGTGACAATGTTGAGTGTCACTAACGTTGGATCATCTTCTCTTCTCCACGTTAGAGTTCACGTTAACTTGGTCAGTGAAACTGGCCAAGATGCCCTGGCATCAACTTCTTATCTTTTCAAAATTTGTTTCAACTAACTAACTAACTTTTTGTTTGTTTCTTACCTTTTTCAAAACTACCTAACTAACTCTCTCTCTCTCTAATTTTCGAAAAAAATCTTCCCTCTTTTTCAAAATTTCTTTTTAATTAGACTATTTATTTTATTTTTTTATTTGAATTTTCGAAAAACTACTAACCTTTTTCAAAAACTATTTTCGAAAATCACTAACTCTTTTTCAAAAATTATTTTCGAAAATTCTCTCCTCCTCTCATCCCCTTCTATTTAGTTATTCATCTACTAACACTTCTCTTCATCTCACATCTCTGCTCCTATCATTACCTTTGTGTTTGGATTCTTCATTCTTCTTCATCCCTATTCCTTTTCTTCTTCTACTAACAATAAGGAACCTCTTTACTGTGACATAGAGGATTTCTCTTTTTTTTCTTTTTCTCTTCTCTTTCTTATGAGCAGGGACAAAGAAAAAGGCATTCTTGTTGAAGCTGATCCAGAACCTGAAAGGACTCTGAAGAGGAAACTAAGAGAAGCTAAATTACAACAATCCAGAGACAACCTTATTGAAAATTTCGAAGAAGTAAAGGAGATGGCAGCCGAACCCAACAACAATAATGCAAGGAGAATGCTCGGTGACTTTACTGCACCTAATTCCAATTTACATGGAAGAAGCATCTCCATTCCTGCCATTGGAGCAAACAACTTTGAGCTGAAACCTCAGCTAGTTTATCTGATGCAGCAGAACTGTAAGTTTCATGGACTTCCATCTAAAGATCCTTTTCAGTTCTTAACTGAATTCCTGCAGATCTGTGATACTGTTAAGACTAATGGAGTAGATCCTGAAGTCTACAGGCTCATGCTTTTCCCTTTTGCTGTAAGAGACAGAGCTAGAGTGTGGTTGGACTCTCAACCCAGAGATAGCCTGAACTCTTGGGATAAGCTGGTCACGGCTTTTTTAGCCAAGTTCTTTCCTCCTCAAAAGCTGAGCAAGCTTAGAGTGGATGTTCAGACCTTCAGACAAAAGGAAGGTGAATCCCTCTATGAAGCTTGGGAAAGATACAAGCAGCTGACCAAAAAGTGTCCTTCTGACATGCTTTCAGAATAGACCATCCTAGATATATTCTATGATGGTTTATCTGAGCTATCAAAGATGTCATTGGATACTTCTGCAGGTGGATCCATTCACCTAAAGAAAACGCCTGCAGAAGCTCAAGAACTTATTGACATGGTTGCTAATAACCAGTTCATGTACACTTCTGAGAGGAATCCTGTGAGTAATGGGACGCCTATGAAGAAGTTCTTGAAATTGATACTCTGAGTGCCATATTGGCTCAGAACAAAATATTGACTCAGCAAGTCAATATGATTTCTCAGAGTCTGAATGGAGTGCAAGCTGCATCCAACAGTACTCAAGAGGCTTCTTATGAAGAAGAAGCTTATGATCCTGAAAACCCTGCAATAGCAGAGGTGAATTACTTAGGTGAACCTTATGGAAACACCTATAATCCATCATGGAGAAATCATCCAAATCTCTCATGGAAGGATCAAAGGCCTCAAAAAGGCTTTAATAATGGTGGAAGAAACAGGTTTAACAACAATAAACCTTTTCCATCATCCACTCAGCAACAGACAGAGAATTCTGAGCAAAATCCATCTAGCTTAGCAAATTTAGTCTCTAATCTATCTAAGGCCACTGTAAGTTTCATGAATGAAACAAGGTCTTCCATTAGAAATTTGGAAGCACAAGTGGGCCAGCTGAGTAAAAGGATCACTGAAATCCCTCCTACTACTCTCCCAAGTAATACAGAAGAAAATCCAAAAGGAGAGTGCAAGGCCATTGACATAACCAAAATGGCCGAACCCAAAGAGGGAGAGGAAGACGTGAATCCCAAGGAGGAAGACCTCCTGGGACGTCCAGTGATCAATAAGGAGCTTCCCTCTGAGGAACCAAAGGAATCAGAGACTCATCTAGAGACCATAGAGATTCTATTGAACCTCCTTATGCCATTCATGAGCTCTGATGAGTATTCCTCTTTTGAAGAGGATGAGGATGTTACTAAAGAGCAAGCTGCCAAGTTCCTCGGTGTAATCATGAAGCTGAATGCCAAATTATTTGGTATTGAAACTTGGGAAGATGAACCTCCCTTGTTCACCAATGAACTAAGTGACTTTTCTTAGGTTCATGATCATGTGGAGTCACAAAATAAACGAAAAATTTAGAAACAGAATCAAAAACAGCGGAAGAAAAATCACACCCTGGAGGAAGCACCTGCCTGGCGTTCAACGCAAGAACAGAGCATGGTTCTGGCGCTGAACGCCCAAAATGGGTAGTATCTGGGCGCTGAACGCCCAAAATGGGCATCAACTGGGCGCTGAACGCCAGAATTGCACCCTGGAAAGGAGCTGGCGCTGAACGCCCAGAACAAGCATGGTTCTGGCGTTCAACGCCAGAAATGGGTAACAAATGGGCGTTGAACGCCCAGAACAAGCACCAATCTGGCACTGAATGCCAACCGGAGAATCCTCTAGAAAAGGAAAAGGGAAGACAAAAAGCTTCCACCTCCGAGTCATGGGAGATGGAAAGATTCATCTCCAAAGCTCATCAAGACCACTTCTATGATGTTGTGGTTCCTCAAGAAGGAAACGCCACCATCACTAAGGTGGATTCATTCCTTGTTCTTATTTCTTCTGTTTTTCGTTTTCTCTATGTTAAATGCTTATCTATGTTTGTGTCTTCATTACATGATCATTAGTAGTTAGTAACTTTGTCTTAAAGTTATGAATGTCCTATGAATCCATCACCTCTCTTAAATGAAAAATGTTTTAATTCAAAAGAACAAGAAGTGCATGAGTTTTGAATTTATCCTTGAACTTAGTTTAATTATATTGTTTTCTGAATGAATGCTTGAACAGTGCATATGTCTTTTGAAGTTGTTGTTTAAGAATGTTAAATATGTTGGCTCTTGAAAGAATGATGACAAGGAGACATGTTATTTGATAATTTGAAAAATCATGAAAATGATTCTTGAAGCAAGAAAAAGCAGCAAAGAACAAAGCTTGCAGAAAAAAAA
>NC_029786.2:38782756-38817934 GCF_000816755.2 Arachis ipaensis
AAAATCAGATTCAGAGGTTGAAGAAGGACTGCTGATGCTGTTGGATTCTGAGCTCCCTGCACTCAAAATGGATTTTCTGGAGCTACAGAACTCAAAATGGCACGCTTCCAATTGCGTTGGAAAGTAGACATCCAGGGCTTTCCAGCAATGTATAATAGTTCATACTTTGCCCAGGTTTAGACGACGCAAACTGGCGTTCAACGCCAGCTCTCTGCCCAATTCTGGCGTCCAGCGCCAGAAACAAGTTGCAAAGTGGAGTTCAACGCCCAAACTGGCACAAAAGCTGGCGTTCAACTCCCAGAATGACCTCTCCATGTGTAGACTTCAAGCTCAGCCCAACCACACACCAAGTGGGCCCCGGAAGTCGATTTATGCATCAATTACTTACTTCTGTAAACCCTAGTGACTAGTTTATTATAAATAGAACTTTTTATCATTGTATTCGTAGTCTTGGTTACTCCGGTTACCCTCTGGGGCCGAGACCAATGAACTCCATTATCACTTATGTATTTTCAACGGTAGAGTTTCTGCACTCCATAGATTAAGGTGTGGAGCTCTGCTGTTCCTCAAAGATTAATGCAAAGTACTACTGTTTTCTATTCAATTCATCTTATTTCGCTTCTATGATATTCATTCGCACTTTAACCTGAATGTGATGAACGTGACAATCATCATCATTCCCTATGAACGCGTGCCTGACAACCACTTCCGTTCTACATTAGAATGAATGAGTATCTCTAAGATCTCTTAATCAGAATCTTCGTGGTATAAGCTAGATTGATGGCGGCATTCATGAGAGTTCGGAAAGTCTAAACCTTGTCCGTGGTATTCCGAGTAGGACTCTGGGATTGAATGACTGTGACGAACTCCAAACTCGCAAGTGCTGGGCGTAGTGACAGACGCAAAAGGATAGTAAATCCTATTCCAGTATGATCGAGAACCTCCAAGATGATTAGCCATGCAGTGACAGCGCATCGGACCATTTTCACAAAGAGGAATAGGATGCAACCAACGACAAGGGTGATGCCTCCAGACGATTAGCCGTGCTGTGACAGAGCATTTGGACCATTTTCCCGAGAGGATTGAAAGTAGCCATTGGCACCAGTGACATCCTTACACAAAGCCAGCCATAGAAAGGAGTGAGACGGATTGGATGAAGACAGCAGGAAAGTGGAGGTTCAGAGGAACGAATGCATCTCCATACGCTTATCTGAAATTCTCACCAATGATCTACATAAGTATTTCTATCCTTCTTTTATTACTAAATTTCGAAAACTATATAACTATTTTATATCCGCCTGACTGAGATTTACAAGGTGACCATAGCTTGCTCAACACCAACAATCTCCGTGGGATTCAACCCTTACTCACGTAAGGTATTACTTGGACGACCCAGTGCACTTGCTGGTTAGTTATGCGATGTTGTGAAGATATGTTTAGACCATGGTTCTGTGCATCCGTTTTTGGTGCCATCGCCAGGGAATCAATTTCGAACAATAATTCACAACCTGAGTAACAATTTCGCATACCACTCCTCAATGTCTCTTCCTTGCCTTTGTTACTCCTCTCTCATGGTTCTTTGATCTTCTCTAATTTCATGGAGGAGGATGGAATGCTCTTGGCGCTCTACCCTTAGTTGTCCCTTGTTGGAACTTAATTCTCCTAGGGAGGTGTTGATTTACTCCCAATAGTTTTGTGGAGGAAGATGCAACCCTTGAGGCTTCTCAGGGATTTCATGATGAAGAGTTTCCTCATGCTCTTGTCCATGAGTGGGATCTCTTGTTTGCTCCATCCTTTTCTTAGTGATGGGCTTGTCCTCATCTATGAGGATGTCTTCCTCTATGTCAATTCCAGCCGAATTGCAGAGGTGACAAATGAGATGAGGGAAAGCTAACCTTACCACAGTGGAGGACTTGTCCACCACCTTGTAGAGTTCTTGGGATATAACCTCATGAACTTCCACTTCCTCTCCAATCATGATGCTATGTATCATGATAGCCCGGTCTATAGTAGCTTCGGACCGGTTGCTAGTGGGAATGATTGAGCATTGGATGAACTCCAACTATCCCCTAGCCACGGGCTTGAGGTCATGCCTTCTTAGTTGAACTGGCTTCCCTCTTGAATCTCTCTTCCGTTGAGCGCCCTCTTCACATATGTCCATGAGGACTTGGTCCAACCTTTGATCAAAGTTGACCCTTCTAATGTAGGGGTGTGCATCTCCTTGCTTCATGGGCAAGTTGAATGCCAACCTTACATTTTCCGGACCAAAATCCAAGTATTTCCCTCGGACCATTGTAAGCCAATTCTTGGGGTCCGGGTTCACACTTTGATCATGGTTCTTGGTGATCCATGCATTGGCATAGAACTCTTGAACCATTAAGATTCCGACTTGTTGAATGGGGTTGGTGAGAACTTCCCAACCTCTTCTTTAGATCTCATGTCGGATCTCCAGATATTCTCCCTTTTTGATCTTAAAAGGGACCTCGGGGATCACCTTCTTCTTGGCCACAACTTCATAGAAGTGGTCTTGATGCACCCTTGAGAGGAATCTCTCCATCTCCCATGACTCGGAGGTGGAAGCTTTTGCCTTCCCTTTCCTCTTTCTAGAGGTTTCTCCGGTCTTTGGTGCCATAAATGGTTATGGAAAAACAAAAAGCTTTAGCTTTTACCACACCAAACTTAGAAGGTTGCTCGTCCTCGAGCAAAAGAAGAAAGAAGAGAGTAGAAGAAGAAGAAATAGAGGAGATGGAGTGGGCTTGTGTTTTGGCCAAGGGGGAGAAGTGGTGTTTAGGTTGTGTGAAAATGAAGGAGTGAAGATGGGTTTATATAGGGGTGAGAGGGGTGTGTATGGTTCGGCTATAGAGGGTGGGTTTGGGAGGGGAAGTGGTTTGGATTTGAATGGTGAGGTATGTGGGGTTTTATGAAGGATGGATGTGAGTGGTGAAGAGAATGGTGGGATTTGATAGGTGAGGGGTTTTTGGGGAAGAGTTATTGAGGTGATTGGTGAATGGATGAAGAAGAGAGAGAGTGGTGGGGTAGGTGGGGATCCTGTGGGGTCCACAGATCCTAAGGTGTCAAGGATATCTCATCCCTGCACCAAGTGGCATGCAAAACGCCCCTTTCTGCCAATCCTGGCATTAAACGCCAGACTGCTGCCCATTTCTGGCGTTTAACGCCATCTTCTTGCCCATTCCTGGCGTTAAACGCCAGTCTGGTACCCTTTTCTGGCGTTAAACGCCCAGAATAGTGCCAGACTGGGCGTTTAACACCCATTCTGCTACCTTTACTGGCGTTTAAACGCCAGTAAGTTTCTCCTCCAGGGTGTTCTGTTTTTCATTTTGTTTTTCCTTCTGTTTTTGCTTTTTCAATTGTTTTTGTGACTTCACATGATCATCAACCTACAGAAAACATAAAATAGAAAATAGAAAATAGAAAATAGAAAATAGAAAATTATCATAGAATAGTAACGATTGGGTTGCCTCCCAACAAGCGCTTCTTTAATGTCAATAGCTTGATAGTGGGCTCTCATGGAGCCTCACAGATGTTCAGAGCAATGTTGGAACCTCCCAACACCAAACTTAGAGTTTGAATGTGGAGGTTCAACACCAAACTTAGAGTTTGGTTGTGGCTTCCCAACACCAAACTTAGAGTTTGACTGTGGGGGCTCTATTTGACTCTGTATTGAGAGAAGCTCTTCGTGCTTCCTCTCCATGGTGACAGAGGGATATCCTTGAGCTTTAAACACAAGAGATATCCTTGAGCTTTCAATCACAGCTTTTGCTGTGGCTAGGAAGGGTCTGCCAAGGATGATGGATTCATCCATACACTTCCCAGTCTCTAGGATTATGAAATCAGCAGGGTTGTAATGGTCTTCAACCTTTACCAAGACATCCTCTACAAGTCCATAAGCCTGTTTCTTTGAATTGTCTGCCATCTCAAGTGAGATTCTTGCAGCTTGTACCTCAATGATCCCTAGCTTCTCCATTACAGAGAGAGGCATAAGGTTCATGCTTGACCCTAGGTCACATAGAGCCTTCTCAAAGGTCATGGTGCCTTTGGTACAAGGGATTGAGAACTTTCCAGGGTCCTGTCTCTTTTGAGGTAATCTCTGCCTAGTCAGGTCTTTCAGTTCTTTGATGAGCAATGGAGGTTCATCCTCCCAAGTCTCATTACCAAAAACGCCAGAATTCTTGAGCTGACTTGGAACGCCTGTTTGGGCCATCAAATCTCAAGCAAAGTATGGACTATTATATATTGCTAGAAATCCCAGGATGTTTACTTTCCAACGCAATTGAGAGTGCGCCAATTGAGTTTCTGTAGCTTCAGAAAATCCACTTTGAGTGCAGGGAGGTCAAAATCCAACAACATCTGCAGTCCTTTTTCAGCCTCTGAATCAGATTTTTGCTCAGGTCCGTCAATTTTAGCCAGAAAATACCTGAAATCACAGAAAAACACCCAAACTCATAGTAAAGTCTAGAAGAGTAATTTTTATTTAAAAACTAATAAAAATATAATAAAAACTAATTAAAATATACTAAAAACATACTAAAAACAATGCCAAAAAGCGTATAAATTATCCGCTCATCAGCCCTGTTTTGGAGCAGAAGTTTGGAGGGAAAAGCTTAAGAAGACTAAGGGTTATGTGTGTTAGGACAATTAGTCATAATTCTAGATATTTTAGGGAGTTAGTTACATTTGGTTTTTAGAGAGAGAAACTCCAACTTCTCTCTAGGTTTTCACTTCCTCCATTGCAATTCTCCTTGGATTTCTTGGTGAGATCCATTGCTAATTCACTTTTACTTTGATACAAGTTGTAGATCTACTCTTCTTCTACTCTCAATTGGTGCTCTTTTTATTCAATCTCTTAGATCTAGATTTGTTTGATTTTGTTACTTTGGATTTTGATTAATGAATTGTGTCATTTCATTCAATTGCTTGATTGTTGATGATTGTGTGGATTAGATAGCTTTAATTCAATTTTCTTCTCTCAATTACATCATGTCTTCTATGATTGCCTACCAATTATTTGTGATAATGACAACCCTAGTTATGGAGTAGATTTCTCAACTTGGCTTAGGGGTTGAGTTATTAGAGACACTTGAGTAGTGGATATCAATTGTTGACTAGGAATTGAGAATTGCTAATTAACTTGGAGTGGACTAAAGCCAGACTTCCCTAGGGTGAAACTAGGACTTGTGACTCAAGTTAGTTACTCTCACTTGACTTTTCTCCATTCTTAGGGGGTTAACTAAGTGAAGCAACAATCAATTCTTATCATAATTGAAGGAGGCAATAATGATGGAACTTCCAATACTTACCCTTAGCCAAGGCTTTTATCTCAATTAATTGTTGTTTGCTTGATTAGCTTACATTCTTGCACCAACTCTCAAAACCACAAAAGCTTTCCTAATCAAAGATGTGCATTCTAAGGCAATTCCTAGGGAGAACGACCCGGGATCAACACTCTCGGTCATAGATTTTAGAATTATTTGATGCGATATTTGCGTGTTGGTTAGACTATACTACGATTGACTTTATTAGGTCTAACCGGCATAAGAATATTTGGTTCATCAAAATGGCGCCGTTGCCGGGGAATTGCTTATGTGTGCCATTCTATTGGTTAGTGTGAATATGTTAATATGTGAATATTTGTATTTCTCTCTTGATTGATTGTTTGTTTGATCGTTAGATAGGATTAGTTTTTGCTTAGATACCAATTGATGTCATGAGCTTCTTTCCCCCTTCATTGTATGACGCGATCACTACCAAATTTGAGCTTAGCGTCATTTGATTCAGAAATTTAGAGAACTTTGCTTCATATTAGGCAAGCTCGGAGGCGGTTAGCCTTTGAGGAAGGTGAAAAGGTTCTTACCAATTCACCAACCATATCATCGTCATCCAACGAAGGCACGAATTATTTTTCCGTTGATACTACTAATAGTTCTTCTTTTGATCTAGGTTTTGACAACATGGCCGCTCTAAGGAGAGTTACTCTCAAGGAAGCGGGTGCACCGGATTTTGTTCTCCAACCTCTTCATGTGCTTCATCCCAACTTGAATGCAAACTTTGAACTCAAGACCGCTCTCATCAATCTCTTACCAAAGTTCCATGGACTTCCCGCACAAGATCCAATTAGACACCTCAAGGACTTTCATGGTGTATGCTCGACTACTAGGCAGGAAGGATCCGATGAAGTGGCTATATGGTTATTTGCCTTCCCTTTCTCTCTTGAGGGAAGAGCCAAGGAATGGTTTTATACCTTGCCGAGTGATGTTGTGTCCGATTGGGACTTGCTTAGAAGAGAATTCCTTGATAAATTCATGCCCGAAGAAATGACAGACAAGCTAAGGAAGGAGATCTCATGTATTGTACAAGGTGAGATGGAAACTTTATATGAATATTGGGAGCGGTTCTGCAAACTTCTTAACTCATGTTCCAACCACATGATTGACACTCAAGTATTGCTTAGCTATGTTAGCCAAGGCATGAGAGAACAAGATAAGAATTTATTGGATGCTTCAAGCAACGGTTCATTGTGAAAGTATAGGACGGTGGAGGAGGCATGGCAACTTATTACCAACTTGGCTGAGTCAACTCAACATGCTAGACGGAGAGTCAACCGCCCAAAGGCTGTGAATGAAGTTTCTTCTAGTGGTGAGACTGCTACCCTTACTAAGACTTTGTGTGAGATGACAAGCCTCCTAAAGCAACTCCAAGTGAATCAACAACAACCTCCACCTCGACAACACTCACCCTCTCCTCAAAACCAACAATGCCAACAATTGGTCCCCCAAAAAGTGTGTGGCATTTGCTCATGCTACTCCCACTACACGGACGAATGTCCAAGTCTCCAAGAAGATAACACTCTAGCGGCTATGATAAACCCATATTTCATGAGTTATTTTGTGCTTAGTTTGAGTGATTTATTCAATCCTTCACCCCACTTATTCATATTAATTGCATGGTTTTACTTTCCCTTCCTTATTATGTGATGTATGTGAAAAACATGTTTCCTAAGCTTTAAAATTAATTATTTTAATTACCTTTACTTCCATTCGATGCCGTGATTAGTGTGTTGAGTAGTTTCAGATTTTCTAAGGCAGAATGACTTAAAGGATGGAAAAGGAAACGTACAAAAATGGAAGGAAAAGTGCAAAACGGAGTTTTTGAAGAAACTGGTATCCACGCGATCGCATGGACAACGCGATCGCGTGCCAGAGGCGAAGAAGCAGCGATACGGCCGCATGACTGACGCGACCGCGCGCCTTAAGTAGAACGCATACAACGTGGACGCGTGACTGACGCGACCACGTGGCAAGGAAAAGCTCCAGATGACGCGACCGCGTGACCCACGCGGATGCGTGACAGAGGCCATGTATCAGAATTTATAGAATACGCCCCCAGCGATTTCTGAAGCCCTTTTGGCCCAGATCCAAGTACAGAACACACAGACTAGAGGCTATAAAGTGGGGGAATGCATCCATTCAAAAGGGAGCTCGCATTTTTTCTACTTTCCATGATTTAGATTTAGTTTGAGAGAGGTTCTCTCCTCTCTCTCTTAGGATTTAGGACTTCTCTTAGCTTGTAAGAGTGACTCTCGATCCAGGTTTTATGTTTCTTTGTTTTAAGCTTTTCTTTTCACTTTTATTTATTTATTCCAGCACTTGAGTTGATTATTTACTTTTATAATTTAATTTATGAATTATTCCATATTACAGATTGTTATTTGAATTAATGATATTTGAGGTATTTCAGTTATTGATTGCTTTCTCTTTAATTTGTGTTACCATTGCTTTCCATCTAAGGATATTTTTATTCCAGCAATTTTACTTTTTTCCCTTTTGGTCTTGGTTAAGGAATCAGTAACTCAACAGTTGTCAAACTCAACATAACTGATAATCGCTATCTTGCTAATTGAACTGAACTTCAATAATCCCAACTTTTTCTTAGGAATTAAATAGGATTTGAAGGTCAAACTAATTAGTCCCTTGACTTTCCTTTGCTTTAGTAAAGGTTAACTAAGTGGAATTTAGATTCAACCTTCATTATTGTTGAGAGGGATAACTAAGTTGGACTTCCAATTTCTCTTACCTTGCCAGAAGTCTGCTTTACAGTATTTATTTATTTTAATTGCTATCGACTTTACTGGTCATTCAAATCACTTGCTTCTCACCTTCTAAACCCCGATTACAACCTTTATAGCCAATAATAAGAACATACTTCCTTGCAGTTCCTTAAGAAGACGACCCGAGGTTTGAATACTCGGTTAACAATTTTTAAAGGAGTTTGTTACTTGTGACACCCAAAACGTTTGTAAGAAAGGTTGATTGCTTGGTTTAGTAACTATACTTACAACGAGAGTTTTCTATAACTTCTAAACCATCAATCTTCCAGCTCTTTCAAAATGGTGCCGTTGCCGGGGAACTGCTAACGTGTGCCTTATTATTGGTTATTGTAAATATTTTTCTTTTACTTGTGTATTTATTTTTGTTTTTCCTTTTTATCTTTATTTGCTACCATGAACTCTCACCCCTCACGCTTTGAGTTTGGTTCTAACTTTGTTGAAGGAAATAGAAGTTACAACAGGAATATGCATCAAGGTCAGACCAATCAAGGATGGATGGAGCCAAGAGGATCTAATCAACCCTTTAGGCAACAACACCCTCTGAGATATCCTGGACAAAGACCATTCTACCGTGCATACCCAGCTGAAAGATATGGTGGACAACCTTGAAACTACCAACAAGCCCCACCCCGTGCATATAAACCATCCTTTCAACATAACCTTCAACCACCATACTCACAAGCTTCTCTTCACCATTCGCTACCATATGATCCTTCCTTACCCCAGTACCAATCCAATCACTCCCAAACACCACCACTTTCCTATGTATCATGCCCAAGTCCAGCAACCCGAGAAGCAGAGGTTCGCCTAAAGGAAACAGTAAATAAATTTCAAACAACCATTCGACAACTGGAGCAGCTAGTAATTCAATGGGTTTCTAGGCGCTCAAATACACAAGGATCAGCCACAGCCCCATGTGAACAATCTAACGAAGAGTGTAGCAGGAAGGAAATACCAGAACCTCCAGTGGACAAGACAGAGAATGAATTCGTACTAGAACAAGTAGAAGAAGCTATCATTGTTCAAGAAGAAGAGTTGGTTGAAGATCTAGGAGATGCTGAACCTCCATGGGAATCCAGAACTGAGGAGAACTCCGTCAAGGACGCTATAGTTGATGCTAAGGAGGATATTGTACAATCTCCAAGGCAAGTTGTTTATGAAGAATCAGACGGAATAACCCAGGACACAAATTCCCTTGATGATGATAGTCACAAGTTTAGCTCTCTTAGTAATGAACTTGCATCCAAAAGTGAAGTCTCTGAGATTGAAGAATCTTCCCCAGATGAATACGAAGACGATGCAGAGGTAGATTTCTCTCAACCTCCAATCTATGACTCGAGTGATGAGGAAGACATAGAAGACTTTGACCAGGGTGATACTACATTTGAGGACTCTTGCAAGGAAGTGGAGAAATTCACAGAAGAACCCAAGGGAGAAGAACTTACAGAACTACCAGAAACACCTACCCCAAGGCCATTGCCACCCAATACAAGCTTCAAGTGGGTACAATCCTTAACCTATAACTTTACTTATTCACTTGAATATGGTTTGCTTGAAACAGATGGCCAGCTTAGAGCTCTTTGCGGCTTTAAGAGTAAGAGGGAAATGGCTCGTACTCAGAGTTGGTGCACAAGGTTCAATAAGGTTCCACGCTTCACCTCGAAGTACACGGATTGGTATCATGCTCAATTGCATGGATCACGGAGAACGTTTGGTCACCATGGTGAGATTCTACTTTTTAAACCGCCCGGATGGAAACATGTAGATCAAGACGGAGGCGGATTTAAAAATAAAGCTTGGGATCATGAATTCTGTTCTGACATTCGTCATCCCAAGAGCCTGAAAATCTACTTGAAGCTGATTAGAAGCTTCACATGCCTAGTTTGGGACCCCAGAGGCTATTGGCATTCCAAGCATTGGTGGATATTTTTGGACGAATTTAAACATAAGCCACCATAGCAGGAAGCTGCTCCAATGTCCAACTTAAGGACTTTAACTAAAAGTGCTAGGTGGGAGACAACCCACCATGGTATGGTCGCTTCTTTTTCAATTTATTTCTTGTTAATTGCTTTCATTTTTATTTCCTTTTCATTTTACTTCATTGAACCTGGAATCATGCATAGCATTCATGTTAATCATTGCATTCTGCATTTATCATACATAAAAAAAAAAGGGATGCGCGACGCGACCGCATCACCCATGCGATCGTGTCGAATGGCGAACTACACTTCCCACGCGACCGCGTCATCCACGCGGCCGCGTGACCTGGAGATCGGCGTAAAAATCCAACGTCCAGAAAGTTAGGCTGGAATCGTGCGGCCCTTGTGCGTTTTGCACAAATTGGCCCACGCAATCGCATGCCCCATGCGATCGCGTCACTTGCACAATACCAATCCCACGCGACCGCGTGAGCGACGCGATCGCATCGCATAGATTGCACATCACCCCAGAAGGAGACAGAGAGTTGCGCTAAAACGACGCTGGAGTCGTGCGTCTAGCACAAATTCCAGCGATGCGATGGCGCGACCCACGCGATCGCGTCACCCCCTCTCCTACCCCTCTCATGCGATCGTGCGACCTACGCGATTGCGTCACCCCCATTTTCACCCCCACCATGCGACCGCGTGCCCCACGCGGCCGCGTGGATTCCAATTTAAACCCCCCCAGATCACGCGAACCCTATTCTCGCGCCACCCCCCTGAACCCCAACCCTTTCTTCTCCCCTCCTCCAAACCCTTTATTGCTTTATGTTTTTGCAATCCTGATGCTGCTATGATATTAGTTCATATGCTATAATTTCTTCATTCATGCTGCTCTTTATTCTATTTTTCATGTTTATATTTATTATATGTAAATTGCAAGCTTCAATTTTAATTCATATGAACTGCTTTGATTGCTGTTTATTTTCCGGGACAATCCAATTTTAGTCGGAATGCTGTCCAAATTTTTTGTGAATTGTTTTCATTCATGTTTTGGTTTGGCAATCTGAACTCTGTTGTCCTCTGCTTTCACCAAACCGTTTCATGAATGGTATGGCAGACTTTCTTATCCTCTTTGATTTCCTGGTTTATAAACTGAATCTGTGATATTCTGATTCCAATTCTTGCTTTCTTTATATCTCTTTGAATCAACATCACCCTGTTTCCCTTGTTAGGTTGTGAGTTATTTCTAGTCATAATTGTGAATCCTTGTTACGTGTAATATTTTCTTTATGCCACTTACTTTAACCCACATTTTACTGCTTCACTAATTTTAATTTACTAACTCCTCTTCAAATTCTAACCATACTAACCTTTTTAAAATCTCTTTTTTGATTTTTTCACTTTCCTCTAACTTTCTAACCATGGCATAATGACAATTTTTCTATTTAACTTGAATTCTGATACATTTTGGATTGTAAATTCTTCCTTTCCAAATTTTAAACTACTAAACAATCCTTAATGCACATTTACTTGACTCATTTACCTCATTCTAATTCTCCTTTGCCGCTTTGAATTTTCTTTGTTTAATTGCCTATTTGCTTCCTTATTTTTATCCATATCCTGGTTTCCCATTTTTCAGGATGTCTACCTCACAGAGGAAAGGAAAAGGCAAGGCTACTGGGAAGCGCAAGAGAGGAGATTCTTCCCAGTCCATCATTGCCCTCATGCATCATTCCTCATGGCGGGAGAAGAACTTTACACAGCAGGAAAAAGGCTGACCAGCTGCTCCCTGCAAATGATCCAATAAAATTTGAAACCGATACTGTGAGCTGAAGTATCCGGCATTTGCAAACTCCAGGAATCTATACCTGGAGAGAACTCTGAAGATTCCAGAAGCACTCCAGCAGTACACCACTGAGCAAATCAAGCAAAGAGGTTGGTTCTTTCTGGAGAGAACACTGACAAAGATCAATGTATCTTGGGTCCGGGAATTCTACTGCAACTACTACATCACCACCCTAGATGCAGTGAACCTTAGAGGAAAGTAGATTCTGGTCACTGAGGAGGCCATAGAGGACATTCTACGGCTCCCAGCCAAGTCCGATCAGCCTGATGGTTATTCAAAGGCTGATGAGGAAATGCGCCTGATGCAGTTTGATTGGGATGCTGTAAAGGCACGGATAGCTCTCGACCCGACTGTTTCTTGGGAGATGGGTTAGGACACCACCATGCCTAGAGGGATCAAGAGGGCGTACTTAAATGATGAGGCCCGGTTATGGCATCAGATCTTGAGCAACTATGTCATGCCGAGTACTCATGAGACCGAGATCCCAGCTGCTATGATCACCCTCCTATGGTGTGTGATGGAGGGTAAGGACCTTTATCTGCCACGCTTTATCCGGCATTATATGGCCAGGGTCCAGGTCCAAGGCACCCTTCCTTTTCCGTATCTGGTTACACAGCTAGGCCGTTGAGCGGACGTGCCATGGGAGGATGCCGATGAGAGACCACCAGCGGCGGACGGCAGGAAGATCATTCCTCACAGCAGGAACTTCCTAGCTTTGGGCTACAGACCACCACCCTTCACTGCTACTGATGAGACAGCCCCACCGTCTGCTGGACCCTCTTCATCCACGGCTGCCCCTGCTGCCCCTGCTACCACCACCGCACCTCCACCTACCTCTGAGCCCGTATACCGCCTCGTGCACCGCCTATTCCGACAGCTTGATTAGATGGAGCGCCGTAACCGGCGCCGATATGAGCTGCGACGCTATTCACATCTGAAGCTGATGATCCGACAGGGTAGTAACATCCCCTCCGAGCCCGACACACCATCAAAGCCATCAGAGGAGGAGGAGGATGAACACGAGGAGGAGACTCACTTCCAGGAGGAGACCCATCAGCAGGCAGACACAGAGCAAGCTGCCCCGCATCAGGAGATTACGTATCAGATCGAGGCTGCAGATCCGGAAATTCCGATCCAGTCAGCACCGCCTCTACAACAGCCAGACCCTCAGCCCACCACCACCACAGAGCCTCCAGCTACCATCCCTACCAGTGATGACACCCCTTCACACCTGGCTTGACTGAGCATCAGGGACGATGCGTCATTTTAAGTGTGGGGAGGTCGCCATCTTTGGCGTTTTATTTTGGTGAACCACTACATCTCTTTTTTCTTTTATTTTGGATATTTTTTCTGTATTTTTCTTTTTAGGCATAACATATATGAATGATATATGATGCTTGAGTTAGAGAACACACAGCCTGTGAGTCTTGAGCTTAATTGTATGGTTGCATTCAAACCATAATTTTATTTCTGTGTGTTTCACTTCTTTTTATTCTGATATTCTTTACTTTGCTTTAATCTATATGTCCAATTATAGAATATAGAATATAGAATATAGATACATACCAAAAGAATGATTGAAGGCCATCATTTGATTTTAGCTCACTTACCCCAAAATAACCTACTTTTCACATCACCCTTGTTAGCCCCCTTGAACCTTTAAAATCCCTTTTATTCTATTTAACCACACTAATAGCCTTAAGCAGAAAAACAAAATAAAATCCCAAGTTGAATCCTTGGTTAGCTTAAGATAGAAAATCATGAATAGATTAAAATATGGGAAACCTATTGGGAACATGGATGATAGAAACAAAAGGGTAGAAAAGTTGAAAGAAATAAAATAACTCAGAAAATTTGGGAAGCATGCTCATGAGAAATCAAAGTGATTCAAATATCATGTGCATTAAAAAAAAAGTTATTTTTCAGCATTTAATAAAAGGGGATACAAAAGATTTCCCCAATGCAAAATAAAAGCAATGCACATGGAATAAAAATAAAATTTAAATATGAGCATGTAACAACAAGTGGGATAATATGGAAAAATTGGTAAAGAAGTTTGTTCTACTAAATATGTATGTTAGGTGAGATCTTAGTCTAATTAAGGATTCACTTATTAGCTCACTTAACCTTATACATATATCCTTACCTTTACCTTGGCCCCATTACAACCTTAATTAAAGACCTCATGACTTTTGGTATGACTGTACTCTATAATTGTTGATTGGTTAGATGAAGAACAAAGTTATAGAAAGTAAGAATAAAAAAGAAAAGTAGAGTGAATAAACCCAATAAACACTTAGTGACTAGAGGGTAAACACAAAATCCAGTGAGGGTTCAATAGCTCATCAACATATATCTGTGCTTAATTTACTAATTATTTTGCAAGTTTGTACAAAATTTTTATTTCCCATCTCATTTGCTAAAATGCTTTATTATTTAGGGGTTGGCTATATATATATATATATGACTCCTTGAGAATGTGAATTATGACCCACGCGGACGCGTGACAGAGGCCACGTATCAAAATTTACAGAATACGCCCCCAGCGATTTCTGGAGCCCTTTTGGCCCAGATCCAAGTACAGAACACACAGACTAGAGGCTATAAAGTGGGGGAATGCATCCATTTAAAAGGGAGGTCGCATTTTTTACTACTTTCCATGATTTAGATTTAGTTTGAGAGAGGTTCTCTCCTCTCTCTCTTAGGATTTAGGACTTCTCTTAGCTTGTAAGAGTGACTCTCGATCCAGGTTTTATGTTTCTTTGTTTTAAGCTTCTCTTTTCACTTTTATTTATTTATTCCAGCACTTGAGTTGATTTTTTACTTTTATAATTTAATCTATGAATTATTCCATGTTACAGATTGTTATTTGAATTAATTATATTTGAGGTATTTCAGTTATTGATTGCTTTCTCTTTAATTTGTGTTACCATTGCTTTCCATCTAAGGATATTTTTATTCCAACAATTTTACTTTTTCCCCTTTTGGTCTTGGTTAAGGAATCAGTAACTCAACAGTTGTCAAACTCAACATAACTGATAATCGCTATCTTGCTAATTGAACTGAACTTCAATAATCCCAACTCTTTCTTAGGAATTAAATAGGATTCGAAGGTCAAACTAATTAGTCCCTTGACTTTCCTTTGCTTTAGTAAAGGTTAACTAAGTGGAATTTAGATTCAACCTTCATTATTGTTGAGAGGGATAACTAAGTTGGACTTCCAATTTCTCTTACCTTGTCAGAAGTCTGCTTTACAGTATTTATTTATTTTAATTGCTATCTACTTTACTGGTCATTCAAATCACTTGCTTCTCACCTTCTAAACCCCGATTACAACCTTTATAGCCAATAATAAGAACATACTTCCTTGCAGTTCCTTGAGAAGACGACCTGAGGTTTGAATACTTAGTGCTTCCATGGCTCCCGGATTTGGTGAGTTTTTGTCCCGGTTGGATTCCGGAGTATCCTTTAGCGTAGTGTCCGCGTTCTTGTGCGGTGTTCTGTTCTCCAGATCCGAGTCGTGGTCGTTGTCATGGCCGTCCGCCATGGTTTTGGGATGACTTTCAGGTTCCCCAGCAACGGCGCCAATGTTCCGAGGGTTACCTGAAACTGGAGGTCGATCTCGGATGAGATCTTCGGTACTAGTCGGAGATGACGTGTCCGGCTGGCTGGTGGCGGCCGGAGCTGTTGTGTCTGACTTGTTGGACTTGCTGCGCTACTGATCCTTGGCCACCGGAGGGTGGGGGGTACTTGCAAGAGACTCCGATGCTTAAGTTAGCACGGGTATTAAGCAGGTTTTTAGTAGAATCACAGTATGAGTTATACCTGAGTGCTCCAGTGTATTTATAATGGTGAGATGTGACCTTTGGATAAGATAAGTTAGTTATCTTATCTTATCTTTATCCTTTTGGGTTGAGGTCAGCGTATCTTCAACGGAACCGCCCTTCTCTGTAGGCCTGAATGACCTTTGGATTTGGGTCATATTCCTAGAATTGGGCCCCTCTGGGCTTTCCTGTCGATTTGGCCGAGTTCTTCGGAAAGAATTCGGTCCGCTTGACCTAAAGAGGTCGGTCGCTTTATTACTGAACATCCCGGTTCGGACAGCTCGACCCAGGGTATGAACAGTGCCCCTGCTTGAGCTCGGTCTTATTTTTGAGGTCGAGTTCTTGACTTCGGTCCTTCTTTAGTGAAGCCGATCTCAAGCATTTTGTCGATTCCTCTGTAGAAGCTTTTGAATGTAGAACGTTTTCCTCTAAAATCGTGCGCTTTTATATCGGCGCTTTGGGAACGTGCGAGGGTTTAATGCCTTTTAATTTTAGCATTAATTGCCCCGTTTCCTTTTGGCTCTTTATTTTGATTTTGAAAACCCATAAACGGCTTCTCTTCTTTCGTCCTTTTCGTAACTTCTTCGCATTTTTCCCTTCATTCTCTCGCTTTCAATTTTTCTTTGTGTTGCGGCGTTTGTTTGATTTTTCTGAAGCCTCTGCCTGGAGTTCATAGTTTCGCGTTTTAGCCCTGCGACATTTTCTTTGCTCGTGTCTTTTCTTTTGCTTCGAGGTGGTGATTCCAGATTTCGCCGTCCCTCTTCTCCTTTCCTGAAATCTGCTGCCTTTTCAAGTTGGTACTAACCTTCTTGCTCCTTTCACGGCTTCATCTTTTAGTTTTTTGGTGAAGCTTTTGCTTTTGCATGTTTTGAAAGTTTGAACCTTTTCGTGATTTTGTATTTGTTTGTCGCTGTAGATGCGTTTTTCTTGGTTTTCTTTTGTGTGTTCTTCTGGCATTTCCGTCGAGACTTTATACGGTTTTTGTTTGTTGCTTCTGATTTTTTATTATCTGATAAAAACTCTGCATCCATTCCTTGTTTTGCTTGCAAGCTTTCTGTCTGATTGCTCAAAAGTTCGTACCTTTGATGATTTCCATTTGGCGCGTTTTGATGTTTTGGAAATGCTTTTTGCTTGGTTGACTGTGATGACTTATGCTTCTGGAAATTAACTTGAAGAATTAGCAGACTTTTGTTTGATTGAGGCATATTCAAGGTAAAGACCCTTAAACCCTATTAAATCCCTTAATTAATTGTGTTTGGGTATTGAGTGTGTATGTATGGATATATGATGTGAAATAGGTAGTGTATATATGTGATGTGGAGTAAGATTGTGAAGATGGAAGCTTGACTAGGCCCTTGGATGTTGAATTTTGGTGGTGGAGCTTGTGAACATGCTTGGTTAGGTTATCTTTGGGTTTTACGAGAAATCGGGTAAGGTACGGTTTAAGTTTCATTTAAGTACGGTTTAAGGTTCCCTAGGATTAAGCTTGAAAGGTATGATTGATTGGTATGATATGTGAAGTGGATGATATTGGTATCGGATAAGGATGGTGAAATTTTGCATAGTTGATGTGTGGTTTGAAATTGATATTAGACAGTGAATTATGTGGTTATGAGTTTATTTGATGAAATATTGGGCAAGAGGCTGTGAATTTGGTACGGATGCCAGAAAGAGGTAAGAACAGTAAGTGATGATTGATGATGCATGTAAATTGTATACGATGATGATGATTGGTAATTGTTCATACCCTGGGTCGAGCTATCCGATCCGGGATGTTCAGTAATAAAGCGACCGACCTCTTCAGGTAAGGCTATCCGACCTCTTCTCAAAGAGGTCGGTTGAATCGACAGGAAAGCCCAGTAAGGGGCCCAAATAGAGAAACACGACCCAAATCCAAAGGCAGTCCAAGCCTATAGAGATAAGGGCGGTTCCCTTAAAAGATAAGCTGACCTCAACTCAAAGATAAGATAAGATAAGATAACTAACTTATCTTATCTAAAAAGGTCACTCTACACCATTATAAATACACTGGAACACCCAGGTATAACTCATACTCTGATTCTACTAAAAAACCTGTTTAATACCCATGCTAACTTAAGCATCGGAGTCTCTTGCAGGTACCCCCCATCCTCCGGTGACCAAGGATCAGCAGTGCAGCCAGTCCAACAAGTCAGACATGACAGCTCCGGCCGCCACCCACCAGCCGGACACGTCATCTCCGACCAGTACAGAAGATCTCCTCCGAGATCGACCTATAGTTTCAGGTAACCCTCGGAACATTGGCGCCGTTGCCGGGGACCCAGAAGTCATCCCATTACCATGGCGGACAACCATGACAACTACCACAATTCAGATCTAGAGGATAGAACACCGCACAAGAACGCGGACACTACACTGAAAGATACCCCGAAATCTAACAGGGACAAAAACCCATCAAATCCGGGAGTGATAGAAGAGCTTCAAGATCGTTTAAAGCAACTTGAAAAAGAAACCCAGCATCAACGAGAAGTCGGGAAGGATCTACAGAGAGAGGTAAGGCGACGTCGAGAATTAGAAGATAAACTTCTAAAACTCGAAGCCGATCTCAAAGCCAAAGCTACTCGATCCACCCCTGAAGATAACTCACGCAAAGATCAAGATCCATTCACTAGGGAAATCATGAAGGCCAAAATTCCTAAGGACTTCAAACTTCCGGACATGACCTTGTACGATGGCACTACAGATCCCAACCATTACCTCAGCAATTTCAGAAGTAGAATGTACCTCACCGACGTCTCAGATGCAGTTCGTTGCAAAGCTTTTCCAACAACTCTCACAAAGACAACAATCAGATGGTTCGACAACCTACCTCCAAAGTCCATCTCAAGCTTTGATGACCTAGCCAAAAAGTTTCTGGTCCGATTCTCCATCCAAAAGGACAAAGCTAAGTACGCCCCCAGCCTGCTAGGAATCAAGCAAGGAGATCAGGAAAGTCTTCGCAACTACATGGAGAGATTCAACAAAACATGCCTAGACATACAAAGCTTGCCAACAGAGGCCGCCATCATGGGCCTCATCAATGGTCTACGAGAGGGACCTTTTAGCCAATCCATATCAAAGAAGTACCCCACATCTTTGAACGAAGTGCAAGAACGAGCGGAGAAATACATTAACATAGAAAAAAATTCTCGACTAGGAGAAACCTCAAAATCCGGATTCACCTACTGGGATAAAGATAAAGAGTCCAAAAAGAAGGAAGATCGACAAGGGAAAAAAATTAAAAAATATCATAATTACACCCCCCTTCGAGTGTCTCTTGTGGATGTGTACAAGGAAGTCTGCCACACAGAAAAAATTCCCCCAGCTCAACCACTCAAAGGGAAAAGAGGAGGAGGAAACCGAAACGAGTATTGTGAATACCATCGTGTTCGTGGACATTCCACCAACGAATGCTTTGATCTAAAAAATGTCATAGAAAAGTTAGTAAGAGAAGGAAAACTAGATCGGTATTTGGCCACCCGAGACGATGAGCAAAGAAAAAGAAGGAGGGACGAAGAGGTCGGGCGAACCGAGTGATCACCTCGTACACCAGAAAGACATGTTCATATGATACACGGAGGATTTGCAGGAGGAGGAATCTCCAAATCATCCCGCAAAAGATATCTTAAAGAAGTATATCATGTCGAAGGAAAGGAGGAAGCACCCGACATCCCTGCAATTACGTTAACCAAGGAAGATGCATCCGGTATCATCTCGGGACACGACGATCCCATGGTCATCACAATCATACTAGCAAATGCCAATCTCCACCGCACATTAATAGACCAAGGGAGTTCCACCGACATCTTATTCAAAACTACCTTCGACAAGCTCGGCTTAGAAGAAAAAGAGCTTAGAGCATACCCGAACAGCCTGTTCGGACTGGGAGATACCCCGGTACAACAATTGGGATACGTGCCACTACATTCAACTTTTGGAAAAGGAAATCAATCCAGAACACTCAAAATAGACTACCTCGTGGTCGACGTGAGTTCAGCCTACAACACCCTAATAGGTCGGACAACATTAAATCAACTCGGCGCAATTGTTTCAACTCCACATCTATGCATGAAATTCCCAAATGCAGAAGGGATAGCTACAATAAAAGCAGATCAGAAGATGACGGGCCGCTGTTATAACGAAAGTCTAAATCTCAGAGGCAGAGGAGAAGAATTCCACACAATCGAACTTGGTGGAGTTCAGAGGCGAGAAGAACTCCGTCCACAGCCCGAAGGTGAAGTAGAGAAAGTTCAGATCGGAAACACCTCAGACAAAACAACTAATATTGGCACGATCCTAAAAAGAGACGCAAAAGAATCACTGGTACAGTTCTTACAAGATAATGTCGATCTCTTCGCATGAAAAGCTGCAGACATGCCAAGCATAGACCCCAAACTAATGTGCCACAAGTTGGCGGTCTATCCAGGATCTCGGCCGATACAGCAGAGACAAAGAAAACTTGGTTTCTAACACCAAAGCAAACTATTGCAACATCGTAATGCCTTTTGGTCTTAAAAATGCGGGGGCAACTTATCAAAGGCTAATGAACAAAGTCTTTTCAGACCATATCGGAAAAACCATGGAAGTCTATGTGGACGACATGTTGATAAAGACACAAAGTGAAGAGACATTATTGTCCGACTTGGTCCAAGTGTTCGACACTATAAGGAAGCATGGCATGTGACTCAATCCTGCAAAATGCACCTTTGCAGTAGAAGCTGGCAAGTTCTTGGGTTTTATGCTCACACAAAGAGGAATCGAGGCAAATCCAGATAAATGCCAGGCTATACTCAACATGAAGAGCCCAACTTGTGTCAAAGAGGTACAACAACTCAACGGGAGGTTGGCGGCCTTGTCCAGATTTCTAGCGGGATCAGCAATAAGGTCTCTCCCCTTCTACGCCACTCTAAGGAAAGGAAAAAAGTTCGAATGGACAACAGAGTGCGAGCCAGCCTTTCAGGATTTTAAAAGTTTCCTGGAAAAACCTCCTATCCTAACTCGACCACGAGGGGAAGAGCCACTCTTATTATTCCTCGCGGTAGGAAGTCGGGCAGTAGCCTCAGCACTGGTTCGAGAGGACGACAAAGGGCAACAACATGTATACTTTATTTGTAAAGCACTACAGGGATCCGAGCTGAACTACCAAAAAATAGAAAAATTTGCCTACGCGCTCATACTAACATCTCGATGTCTCCGTCCGTACTTCCAAGCTCACACCATTACGGTTCGGACCAACCAGCCCATAAAGGGGATATTGCAGAAAATAGATCTAGCAGGCAGAATCCTACAAGGGGCAGTCGAGTTGTTCGAATTCGACCTTCAATACGAAGCTCGGACAGCCATTAAATCAAAATACTTAGCCGACTTCATTGTAGAATTTACAGACACCCCGGAGACCCCATATAATGGAATATTTACGTGGATGGTTCCTCGAATAAAACTGAAAGCGGCACATGTGTGATAATTGAAAGCAACCAAGGAACCCAAATTGAGCTTTCCCTCAAATTCGGGTTCCCTGCCTCAAACAACCAGGCAGAATATGAAGCACTACTAGCTGGTTTGAAGCTGGCTAAGGAGGTTGGAGCTCAAAAACTCATCATCTTCAGTGACTCACAAGTAGTCACCTCTCAAATAACAGGGAGCTACCAAGCCAAAGATCCCACCATAAAAAAGTATTTGGATAAAACCAGGGAACAACTCAGACAACTCGGGGAATATGTGATCCGCCACATACCCCGCGAACAAAATGCCCGAGCTAATGCACTCTCAAAATTAGCCAGCACCAAACCAGGGGGCAACAATAGAAGCCTCATCCAGGAAATGCTACAGAACCCGTCAATCTCGGAAGAAGAAAAAGTCCTAGCCATAACAGGTCAGGATCAAGGATGGATGACCCCCATAATTAACTACCTCAAAACAGAAACACTCCCCACAGATGAAAAGGAGGCAAAGAGGTTAAAACGGGAGGCACAATACTACACTATCATAAACAACACCCTATACAATAGAGGGATTTCAATACCATTATTAAAATGTGTGTCGACCTCCAACACAAGGGAAGTTTTAGAGGAAGTACAAAGTGGCATTTGTGGCAATCATCTCGGAGCACATGCTCTCACCAAAAAAGTACTCCGGGCGGGATTTTATTGGCCAACTCTACAAAAGGAGGCCACAGAGTTTGTAAAGACATGTCCACCATGTAAAAAACATGCCAACTTTCACATCGCCCCGCCAGAGGAGCTCAT
Source organism: Arachis ipaensis (assembly GCF_000816755.2). Taxonomy (NCBI): domain Eukaryota; kingdom Viridiplantae; phylum Streptophyta; class Magnoliopsida; order Fabales; family Fabaceae; genus Arachis; species Arachis ipaensis. The sequence continues at coordinate 38,804,737 of NC_029786.2, forward strand.
TAACGTAACCTCACCTTGGCCATTCGCTAAATGGGGACTCGACCTTCTCGGACCCTTTCCCTAGGGATCGGGACAAGTTAAATTCCTCATAGTAGGGTGATAAACCCATATTTTATGATATATTTTGTGTCTACTTTAAGTGATTTATTCAATCCTTCACTCACTTATTCATATAAATTGCATGGTTTTACTTCCCTTCCTTATTATGTGATGAATGTGAAAAACATGTTTTCTATGCTTTAAAAGTAATTATTTCAATTACCCTTTATTTCCATTCGATGCCGTGATTCGTGTGTTGAGTAGTTTCAGATCTTCTAAGGCAGGAATGACTTAAAGGATGGAAAGGAAACATACAAAAATGGAAGGAAAGCACGAAATGGAGTTTTTGAAGAAACTGGCAGTGACGCGATCGCATGGACGACGCGGCCGCATGCCAGCACGAAATGGTAGTGACGCGACCGCGTGATTGACGCGATCGCACGCCTTAAGCGAAACGCATATGACGCGGACGCATGACTGAAGCGACCGCGTGGCAAGGAAAACTCCAATTGACGTGACCGCGTGACCCACTCGGACGCGTGACAGAGGCCATGCACCAAAAATTACAGAAAATGCTCCCAGCGATTTCTGAAGCCCTTTTTGGCCAAAATCCAAGTCCAGAAGGTACAGATCAGAGGTTATGAAGTGGGGGAATGCATCCATTCGAAGGAGAGTCTCCAATTAGTTATTTTTCATGATTTAGATGTAGTTTTGAGGGAAAGGTTCTCTCCTCTCTCTTTAGGATTTGGATTTAGAATTAGGATTTCTTTTACTTTCAGGATTATCTCTTTTTATCAAGTTCAACATTCCTTTTTATTTATCTTCTCAATTTAATTTATGAATTCTTCTATGTTACAGATTATTCTTTGAATTAATGTTATTTGAGGTATTTCTGTTTATTATTGCTTTCTTTTGTTCATGTTACTGTTGCTTCCAATCTGAAGATATTTTTATTCCAATAGATTTACTTTTCCCTTTTGGTCTTGGTTAAGAAATCAGTAACTCAGGAGTTATCAAACTCAACATGATTGATAATTGTTATCTTTGCTAATTGAATTGAACTTCAATAATCCCAATCTTTTCTTAGGGATAAACTAGGATTTGAAGATCAAACTAATTAGTCACTTGACTTTTCTTTACTTTAAGTAAAGGCTAACTAAGTGGAATTAAGATTCAATCTTCATCATCATTGATAAGGATAACTAGGATAGGACTTCTAATTTCTCATACCTTGCCAAAATTTTATTTTACAGTTATTTATTTATTTTACAGTCATTTACTTATTTTAATTGCAATTTAAATTACTTGTTCCTTATCTTCAAAACCCCAATTTACAATCTCCATAACCAATAATAAGAACATACTTCCCTGCAGTTCCTTGAGAAGACAACCCGAGGTTTGAATACTTCGGTTATCAATTTTTAAGGGGTTTGTTACTTGTGACAACCAAAATGTTTGTAAGAAAGGTTGATTGCTTGGTTTAGTAACTATACTTGCAACGAGAGTTTACTATAACTTCTAAACCATCAATCTTCAGTTCTTCATAGGGGTAGACTATTTCACAAAGTGGATCGAGGCAGAACCCCTAGCTAACGCCACTGCTCAAATAAGTCAAAAATTCCTATATAGGAACATTGTCACAAGGTTTGGGGTTCCATACTCCATCACCACAGACAATGGCAACCAATTCATAGATGCAGGCTTTAGAAAATTAGTAGCTGACTTGAATATAAAGCACCAGTTCACCTCCGTCGAACATCCTCAAGCCAATGGACAAGCCGAAGCTGCTAACAAAGTCATATTGACCGGGCTAAAACGGAGATTACAAGATGCAAAAGGAGCTTGGGCCGAAGAACTTCCACAAGTCGTATGGGCATATCGAACAACGCCACATTCCACCACAAAGGAATCACCCTTATGATTAGCATACAGAACGGAGGCAATGATCACGGTAGAGATTGAAGAAAGGTCGCCCAGAGTGGTTCATTACAATGAAGAAGCCAACCCCCAACTTCAAAGGGAAGAACTCGACCTACTTCCTGAAATCCAAGAAAGAGCTCGGATCAGGGAAGAAGCACTAAAACGTCAATGGCTTCCAGATATAATCAAAAGGTAGTGCCAAGAAGTTTCGCTGAGAATGATCTCATCCTAATCCGAAATGACATTGGAACAACTCGACCCGGAGAAGGAAAGCTGGTAGCAAACTAGAAAGGACCCTACCGAGTCATAGAAGTAATTGGAAAGGGCTACTACAGACTGTCCGAACTCGATGGGCGAGAACTTCCTAGGTCATGGCACACTTGCAATCTAAAAAGGTACTATAGCTAGAGAAGGTAAAAGATCTCATCATAGGATGCACTCTTTTTCCTGAAAAGGTTTTTTAATGAGGCGCCAAATTGAGATCCAGAAATTGTCCGACTCAAAAGGATAAAAACTCTATATGCACATATTTTCATTTTCTTTTAAATAAAATATATTAGATGTTCTACAAAGTTTGCAAGACGAATTAATCTGAAACATTCATCGTCCGATTATAAAGCGACAGATTGGCAGAAAGTGAAAAATAAATTCACTGCACGATCACGATAAAGACCAACAAAGATAAAAACCAAATTCATCTAAAGTCGACTAAACGAGGATTTAACCCACCTTCTACAAATCGGCAAAGATGAAAACGGAATAATGCAAGAAATTATCGAAAGTGATCCGGAGAAAGGACCTGACAAGGTCCTGATGGATTGCTAAATAATAACTTAAAAGACTGACCGACGTTAAGAAGTCAGACCAAGTCAAACCAAATTATAAGTAAACCCTAGAAAGAGGTCTGGCCAACCCTATAAAAGAGGATTACTTTAACTTAGAAGGGCTCGACCTGACGAAGTCAGCCCAAAACATAAAAGTTATAAACGTAATCCCTGAAAGAGACCTGAACAAGGTCCAAAAAAGAGGATTACAAAAGTAACTTAGAAGGGCCCGACATAACGAAGTCGGCCCAAAACATAAAGTTATAGAAATAATCCCTGGAAGAGACCTGAACAAGGTCCAAGAAAAAGGATTACAAAAATAACTTAGAGGGGCCCGACATAACAAAGTCGGCCCAAAACATAAAGTTATAGAAGTAATCACTGAAAGAGACCTGAACAAGGTCTAAGAAAGAGGATTACAAAAATAAATTAGAAGGGCCCGACATAACGAAGTCGGTCCAAAATATAAAGTTATAAAAGTAATCCCTGAAAGAGACTTGAACAAAGTCCAAGAAAGAGGATTACAAAATAACTTGATCCGACATGACAAAGTCAGCCCAAAACATAAAAGTTATAAACGTAACCCCTGAAAGAGACCCGAACAAGGTCCAAGAAAGAGGATTACAAAATTAACTTAAAAGGGCTCGACATGACGAAGTCGACCCACATAAAGTGCGAAGGCTACAAAAAGTAATACCTGGCAGAGACCTCACAAAAGGTCCAAACAAAATGGGATTTTTGTTTGCCTCAAAGGAATCAAAGCCACAAGCACAAAAACAACTCAAAGAGATCGAGCAACAAGGCTCCAGCACTACCAAAAGCCTCGAAAAAGTGCCTAGATGAGATAAAGATCGACATAATACTAAAGGCGCGAAGTTGTGATAAAAGACAAATTCAAAGGGGCTACCCAAATCATCCCCCAGAACTTGGAAGCTATTTTTTGTTTTTCAACCTAAAGTTGCTAAACAAGCAACTAAACAAGTGTCAACAGTCAACAAAATGAATTTTACAAAATAAAGAGTTTACAAGCCCACAAGCCGCGCTATCTACATAATCAAGATAAAAAAGTTCAGTTAAACATCAGAAGCCTTCCCAATAGCATCATCACGGGGAGAAGGAGGACGAGTCTGAATGGGCACAGCATCCACGGTCCCATCATCTCGATTCAGGATTTGACAGTCCGGATCGGATACGGGATGACCGGCCTCAACTGAAGGAACTGTAGAAGTTGACACTTTGGCGGCAGGCGCAGGGGGAGGTTTGACATCATCATCATCCGGGTCGTCATGGACAATCTTACCATCCCACATAACATTGTCCAGACTGAAGGGAGAAAGATCAACCTCAGGAGCCAGAATTCAAACCTGCTCCTTCAGGCTCTCATAAGCAGCATTCACGCTGCCGACAAGGTGACCTTGGAGCTCAGAGTAATCAGCTCGGGCAAACTCCAACTCCTCCCTCAGACGCATTACCTCCCGATAAGATGTAACATAGCTGTCTTTATGCCTCAATGCCGTGTCCTCGGCCAACCTCACAGAAGCCGCCAAGGCAAGGGAGCTAGCCTTCTCGCTCTCCAGCTCCTTCTCCAATTCGGTCACTTTCACTTCAAGCTCCTCCTTCAAGCCCTTCATCTGATCAAAATCCTGTTTAGCCTCCTCCATGAAGGCTTTGGTGGCATGAAGAGGAAGATTTTTGGCAGTTCGGTACAAGGCAGCTCCCATGTGCGCCATCTTAACACTACTTCGAGTTATAAAGTCCAAATGGCGAAGGAGTGATACATCATCCATAAGGAGGGCACCATAAGGACCGATCTGCTGATCGAAGAACTCGACCGCGTCAAAATCAGGGGCATCAAGGTTGAAAGGCTCAATGGTTTTTTGCTTTTTGTTGGGAGGAGCACCAGAAGTAGCAACAGAGGCTTGGGGAGGATGAATCAAATGAACTCGGGGAGTCAGGATTATCTTCCTCGCCCCAGGTGAGCTCGGAACGGCTGGCTTCGACTGAGCCTGGGATGATCCCTCCCCGGCTGCCTTGGCTGAGACATTTTTGGCTGCGGTAGCTTTCCTCGCCCTTTTGAAGGCCTTCATAGATTCATTATCCTTAATCATCTCTGCAAGCAAAATACAACAGTAAGGAATCAATTAACAAATCGGAAAAGAGCTTGCAAACAATATAGGAGCAGATAAAAGAGGAAAATCAAAAAATTAACTACCCAGCTCAGTTCGGAGGAGAGAGGGATTGGTTAAAAATTTTTTTCTGTCGAGATGGGGAGGCTGACCCCAGGTCTCTTCCAAAACAGTCACGAAAGCTTGCTCAGCCTCATCCAACATTTCCCATGAATATCTAGATACCCTCACATCCTTTTGCCATTCCAAGGGAAAGGCAGGCTCATCATTTTCATCCAGAAAAAATGGCCGAGCTCCTTCAACAGCTCAGACTTTAAAAAAGTAATTTTTGAAATCATAGAAAGATTCATCAAACATAGAGAAGACCTTTTTTCGTTGGGAAGCTCAGAAAGAAACCCAAGCGGCTTTCTTCTAAACTACCCCAGGCTTCGTTAAAACAAAGAGATAGAAGAAAAGGGATTGCGAAGCAGGAATACCAAATCCATGACACAACAATTGAAAGATTTTTATGAAACCCCAGGAATTCGGGTGATGTTGGGAAGGAGCAACATTACAGGACCATAACAGGTTGGTCTCAAAATTGGTAAAAGGAAGGGTGATACTCGTCTGGCCAAAAAAGAAATCGTAAGCATAGAAAAAAGGGCGATCTCCAACAACCCGAGTAGAGAAACAAACTCTCTCTTCAGAAGTGGGAGGTACAAGTTCATAATTCTTTTCCTCACCAACACTACTACAAACCCTATGAAATTGCCTAAGCTGCTAACAAAATTCAGCATCAACCAAAGAAACACACAAAAGAACAATCGAATCCACCCAATCAGCCATGCCCTCAGGGACCTGGCAAGATGTCTCAACAATGTTCTTGCGTGAAGACATGAGGTCAACTAGTCCTACAGCAAGAAGAGAAGAAAATAGATTACTAACCCAAAACATCTCGGACAAAAAACAAAACATCTCAGAACAGCTCGAACAAGCACGACACGGAGCAATACAAACAAAAGAAAGCCCCAGGACCCGCACTAAAGATCCAGGGGCATCCTTTTGGGGGCAAGTTAGAGAGCGAGGACTCAAGGAAACCTACATCTCTACACGTCCTAACAGGAAGATAACACTCCGAGAAGAAAGCCACGAGTTACAAACCAAAAATCATCAAAATAATTACCTCCCAAAATTCACTGTCTCAGACGAAACTAACAAGCAAACAAAAGCATCAAGAGGAAGTCAAGAAAACGCACTCCGAACAAAAGGCAAAAATTAAATTATGGGTATCGTCATCCCCTACAAAGGTACAGCAACAAGGAAAGCCACCAAACAGGGCAGAAATCAAGGGGCAATCTTTTGAAATTGTGAGCAAGATACAGTTTTTTCAAAAAAAACAGCCAGAAGCGACAATAGAACATGCAAAGCCCTAAGAAGCCTCAAACAGAAATACCAGGAGTAGGCGTAAAAACGAAAAATAAAGTCAGAGATAACACATTATAGCGACAAGCAAACACAAGATCATAGAAAGGTCCAAGCTTTTTTCGACATACAGTCAAATATCAGAGTTACTGGTGCACGGAATTGTGATCATCAACAATGGCAACAAAGACTTGGTGCTCTCAAACGTGAATCACACTTTGTCACAACTTCGCACAACTAACCAGCAAGTGCACTGGGTCGTCCAAGTAATAAACCTTACGTGAGTAAGGGTCGATCCCACGGAGTTTGTCGGCCTGAAACAAGCTATGGTCACCTTGTAAATCTCAGTCAGGCGGATTCAAATGGTTTTAGAGATATGATAATTAAAAGATAGATAAAACGTAAAATAAAGATAGAGATACTTATGTAAGTCATTGGTGAGAATTTCAGATAAGCGTATAGAGATGCTTTTGCTCCTCCTGAACCTCTGCTTTCCTGCTATCTTCATCCAATCATTCCTCCTCCCTTCCATGGCAAGCTTTATGTTGGGCATCACCGTTGTCAATGGCTACATCCCGTCCTCTCTGTGAAAATGGTCCAATGCACTATCACTGCATGGCTAATCATCTGTCGGTTCTCGATCATACTGGAATAGGATTTACTATCCTTTTGCGTCTGTCACTACGCCCAGCACTCGCGAGTTTGAAGCTCGTCACAGCCATCCCTTCCCAGATCCTACTCGGAATACCACAGTCAAGGTTTAGACTTTCCGGATCTCAGGAATGGCCATCCATGGGTTCTAACTTATACCACGAAAACTCTAATATCTCGGACTCAGTCCTCTGTATTAGATATCTAAGAGATACTCATTCTAGCTTGTTTGCATGTAAAACGGAAGTGTTTGTCAGGCACCGTTCGTAAGTGAGAATGATGATGAGCGTCACATAATCATCACATTCATCATGTTCTTGGGTGCGAATGAACATCTTAGAATAGGAATAAGCTTGAATTGAATAGAAAAACAATAGTACTTTGCATTAATTCATGAGGAACAGCAGAGCTCCACACCTTAATCTATGGTGTGTAGAAACTCTACCGTTGAAAATCCATAAGAAGAAGGTCCAGGCATGGCCGAATGGCCAGCCCCCTGAACATGATCAAAGGATCAAAAGATAATCCAAAGATTCCTAAATACAATAGTAAAAAGTTCTATTTATACTAAACTAGTTACTAGGGTTTACAGAAATGAGTAAATGATGCAGAAATCCACTTCTGGGGCCCACTTGGTGTGTGCTTGGGCTGAGCATTGAGCTTTACACGTGTAGAGGCTTCTCTTGGAGTTGAATGCCAGTTTGTAACCTATTTCTGGCGTTTAACTCCACTTTGCAACCTGTTTCTGGCGTTTAACTCCAGAATGCAACATGGAACTGGCGTTGAACGCCAATTTGCATCGTCTAAACTCAGGCAAAGTATGAACTATTATATATTTCTGGAAAGCCGTGGATGTCTAATTTCCAACGCAATTGAGAGCGCACCATTTGGAGTTGTGTAACTCCAGAAAATCCACTTTGAGTGCAGGGAGGTCAGAATCCAACAGCATTTACAGTCCTTCCTCAACCTCTGAATCTGATTTTTGCTCAAGTCCCTCAATTTCAGCCAGAAAATACCTGAAATCATAGAAAAACACATAATCTCATAGTAAAGTCCAGAAATGTGATTTTTATTTAAAAACTAAAAAAAATATACTAAAAACTAACTAAATTATACTAAAAACTATGTAAAAACAATGCCAAAAAGCGTATAAATTATCCGCTCATCACAACACCAAACTTAAATTGTTGCTTGTCCCCAAGCAACTGAAAATCAAATAGGATAAAAGGAAGAGAGTATACTATAAATTCCAAAATATCAGATGAGCAGGACTAGTAGCTTTTTGCCTCTTGAATAGTTTTGGCATCTCACTTTATCCATTGAAGTTCAGAATGATTGGCATCTATAGGAACTTAGAATTCAGATAGTGTTATTGATTCTCCTGGTTCAGTATGTTGATTCTTGAACATAGTTACTTAATGAGTCTTGGCCGTGGCTCTAAGCACTTTGTTTTCCAGTATTACCACCGGATACATAAATGCCACAGACACATAACTGGGGTGAACCTTTTCAGATTGTGACTTAGCTTTGCTAAAGTCCCCAATTAGAGGTGTCCAGGGTTCTTAAGCACACTCTATTTTTGCTTTGGACCTTGAATTTAACCGCTCAGTTTCAAGTTTTCACTTGACACCTTCACGCCACAAGCACATGGTTAGGGACAGCTTGGTTTAGCCGCTTAGGCCAAGATTTTATTCCTTTAGGCCCTCCTATCCACTGATGCTCAAATCCTTGGATCCCTTTTTATTACCCTTGCCTTTTGGTTTTAAGGGCTATTGGCTTTTTGCTCTTGCCTTTTGGTTTAAAGAGCTTTTGGCTTTTTCTGCTTGCTTTTTCTTTTCTTTTTTTCGCCATTTTTCTTTTCTGCAAGCTTTGTTCTTCACTGCTTTTTCTTGCTTCAAGAATCAATTTTATGATTTTTCAAATCATCAAATAACATTTCTCCTTTTTCATCATTCTTTCAAGAGCCAACATATTTAACATTCATAAACAACAAATTCAAAAGACATATGCACTGTTCAAGCATTCATGCAGAAAACAAAAAGTATTGTCACCACATCAAAATAATTAAACTAGTTTCAAGGATGAATTCGAAACCATGTACTTCTTGTTCTTTTGTTTTTAGAACAGTTTTCATTTAAGAGAGGTGATGGAGTCATAGGACATTCATAGCTTTAAGACATAGACACTTAAATACTAATGATCATGTAATAAAGACACAAACATAAATAAAACATAATAAACAAAACACAGGAAAATAAGAACAAGGAGATTAAGGAACGGGTCCACCTTAGTGAGGGTGGCGTCTTCCTTTTCTTGAAGAACCAATGATGCTGTTGAGCTCCTCTATGTCTCTTCCTTGTCTTTGTTGCTCCTCCTTCATAGCTCTTTGATCTTCTTTAATCTTATGGAGGATGATGGAGTGCTCTTGGTGCTCCATCCTTAGTTGTCCCATGTTGGAACTTAATTCTCCTAGGGAGGTGTTGATTTGCTCCTAATAGTTTTATGGAGGGAAGTGCATCCCCTGAGGCATCTCAGGGATTTCATGGTGAGGAATTTTCTCATGCTCTTGTTGAGGTCCATGATTGGGCTCTCTTGATGTGCAGTTAAATGCTCTACTACTGAGCTATGGACCCTTGAGATGAATCTCTCCATCTTCCATGACTCAGTGGTGGAAGCAATTGCCTTCCCTTTGATGCCAGGGCATTTTGGCCAGTTTCACTGACCTTTTCTTTACTATTTTTAAGGTAGTTTCATGCATTTTCTTAGGAAATAAGCTAGTTTTAGATAGATATTTACTTACATCTTGATTCAAGCAAACACTGTGAACTTTGAATGATTTCATGAGAATTTTGCATGAATTATATGATAAATTGGATGATGCATGATCCCATGATTAAGAGGAAAGACTTTGATGCACTTTGTTTGATTGATTTCAGGCCAAAAGAAGAAGAGAAGAAGCCATGTTAGTAGCTACGTTAGTTACACTAATCCAACACAAGCCACAAAGAGCCACGTTAACTCCCACGTTAACTTAGTTAACGTGGGCAAAAGTCCCACCTGGCAGCCTGACCATGCCTTCTTCAAACACGCATAACTTGAGCCACAAAGCTCCAAATGAGGTGATTCCAGTGGCATTGGAAAGTAGGATTCTAGAGCTTTCCATGAATATATGGCACTACATGGTTGACACTAAATTTGAGGGAGAAAACCTGCCCCGAAAGTGCAATGATGAACATAGTATCAACCTGTATTAAGGTCAACTGACCTCTTCACCTTCCAAGAAGTGTAACTCAAGTTGTAGAGCTCCAAATGATGCGCTTCCAAAAGCATTGGAAAGTAGACATCCAGGGCTTTCCAACAATGTATAATAGTATGGGGTGGACAATAAGTTTGAGCTTCTAAAACTGGCAATAATGAAGCCCTGATCGCTAGCGTTATTGGCAATCAACATTTCCAGTAACATTGGCATATATGCCAGCGACCATATCCACTTCAAAGGAGCATAACTTGAGCTACAGAGGTCCAATTGAGGTGATTCTAGTTGCGTTTGAAAGCTGACATTCAGAGATTTCCAACGATATATAATACTCTATAGTGGACATGAAATTTGAGCACAAACAAGAGGCATCTTTTAAGCCCCAAAAACACCAACTGGGCAGCAAGTGCAACGTTAGCCACAATAACTTCAGCACTAACGCCACACTTGTAGCGTTAGTGTGGCTAACTTTAGCACTAACTTTAGCACCTGGGCCTCAACTTAACTCACTTCTCTCTCAAGTCCACTTCAATGCTCAAGCAAGCAAGGCCACAATTGTCAACCAATCAAGACCATAAGAAGCATCTAGAATAGGAATTTTCATTTTATTGTAATTTGCTTTTTTTTCATTTTGTAATTTAGGAGAGCCTATATAAAGGCCTTAGTTTTTACATTCAAAGCATTCTGGAATTCTGGAAATTGAAGGTAGGGGGAGAGAGTGAAGACCAATTCGAACTTCTGTGAATTGGCACACTCCAAGGGGAGTGGGTCTTCGGACCCCTCCCCTCAACCACTCTTCTTCCTTTTCTCTTCTTTTCTTCCTTAGGAGTAGTTTCATTTTAGTTGTAATTTTCATTCATGAATTTTGAAGTTTTATTTTTAGTTTTTATCTTCATCTTTACTTTTCTGCACTTTCTTTCTTTTCTATTTTTGTAGAGCTTGGGGATCCTGTGGGATCCACAGATCTAGTGGGGCCAAAGACTTAACATCCCTGCTCCAATTAGGCATGTAAAACGCCCTTGCTATGCAATCCTGGCGTTTAACGCCAGACTGCTGCTTGTTTCTGGCGTTAAACGCCCAAATGTAGCCTGTTTCTAGGGTTTAACGCCAGGTAGATGCTTGTTTTTGGCGTTAAACGCCAGCTTGGTGCTTGTTTCTGGCGTTAAACGCCAGACATATGCTTGTTTCTGGCGTTAAACGCCAAAATGCTCCTCCTCCAGAGTGTGCTGTTTTTAATACTGTTTTTCATTCTGTTTTTGATTTTTCAGTAGTTTTTGTGACTCCACATGATCATCAACCTAATAAACACGAAATAATAAAAAACTATAAAATAGATATAATTAAATAACATTGGGTTGCCTCCCAACAAGTGCTTCTTTAATGTCAGTAGCTTGACAGTGAGCTCTCATTGAGCCTCACGGATGTTCAGAGCATTGTTGGGACCTTCCACCACCAAACTTAGAGTTTGAATGTGGGGGTTCAACACCAAACTCAGAGTTTGGTTGTGGCCTCCCAACACCAAACTTAAAGTTTGAATGTGAGGGCTTTGGTTGACTCTGCAGTGAGAGAAGCTTTTCATGCTTCCTCTCCATGGTTACAGAAGAAGATCCTTGAGTCTTAAATACAAGGTAGTCCTCATTCAGTTGAAGGACCAACTCTCCTCTATTCACATCAATCACAGCTCTTGATGTGGCTAGGAAGGGTCTTCCAAGGATGATGGATTCATCCTCATCCTTCCCAGTGTCTAGGATTATGAAATCAGTAGGGATGTAAAGGCCTTCAATCTTTACTAACACGTCCTCTACTAGTCCATAAGCCTGTTTTCTTGAGTTGTCTGTGATGCGGGTGCATCATTGCCTGTTTTTGATAGTTATTTCAGTAGGTTTTAGTTAGTTTTCATACAAATTTGGCCAATAAATGAGTAATAGCATGAAAAATCTCTGCATGAAACAAAATCTCAAGCATAGGTGAATTTGTAGACATTAAGTTTGAGCTCCAAAACATGGCAATATTAAGCCCCTGATCGCTAACGTTATTGTGACTCGCTTTTTCCAGTAACGCTAGCGATTATGCCAGCGACCTTGTCCACTTCAAAGGAGCATAACTTGAGTTACAGAAGTCCAATTGAGGTGATTCTAGTTGCGTTAGAAAGCTAACATTCAGAGATTTCCAATGATATATAATAATCTATAGTAGGTATGAAATTGGAGCACAAACCAGAGGCATATTTTAAGCCCCAAAAATACCAACTGGGTAGCAAGTTTGACGTTAGCCACACTAACTTCAGCACTAACGCCACACTTGTAGCGTTAGTGTGGCTAACGGAAGCAATAAAGCCAAGTCACCCTGGACCTCAATTTGATTCACTTCTCTAGTCTACTTCAAAGCTCAAGCAAGCAAGCCCACAATTGTCAACCAATCAAGGCCACAAGAAGCATCTAGAATTGTTAATTTTTATTTCATTGTAATTTGCTTTTAATTTCATTTCATTTTGTAATTTAGGAGAGCCTATATAAAGGCCTTAGTTTTTACATTCAATTCATTCAGAAAATTCTGGAACGGAGAATTGAAGGAAGGGGGAGAGAGTGAAGACCAATTCGAACTTCTGTGAATTGGCACACTCCAAGGGGAGTGGGTCTTCGGACCCCTCCCCTCCTACACTCTTCTTCCTTTTCTCTTCTTTTCTTCTTTAGGAGTAGTTTCATTTTCTTTGTACTTTTCATTTATGAATTTTGAAGTTTCAATTTTAGTTTCAATCTTCATCTTTACTTTTCTGCACTTTCTTTCTTTTCTATTTTTGTAGAGCAATGATCAACTAACTCTTTTCATTGGGTTAAAGAGCTCTATTGTGATTCAATGGATCAATTGTATTTCTTATTCTTCTTTTTCTTTCTTTTCTCTTGATTTTACTAGAGAGCTTTCGATCTTCATCCAATTGGGTAATTGTCTCGGAAGAGAAATTGCTCATACTTGGATTTCCT
>NC_029786.2:38817950-38824211 GCF_000816755.2 Arachis ipaensis
AGTGACGTCTTCATTCTCTTCAGAAGAAGAATACTCATCAGAGCTCATGAAGGGCAGAAGGAGGTTCAATGGAATCTCTATGGTCTCTAGATGAGCCTCAGATTCCTTTGGTTTCTCAAAGGAAAACTCTTTATTGATCACTGAACGTCCTAGGAGGTCTTCCTCACTAGGATTCACGTCCTCCTCCTCCCTTGCAGGTTCGGCCATGATGGTCAAATCAATAGCCTTGCACTCTCTCTTTGAATTTTCTTCTGTATTGCTTGGGAGAGTACTAGGAGGAGTTTCAGTGGCCCTTTTACTCAGCTGGCCAACTTGTGCCTCCAAATTTCTAATGGAGGACCTTGTTTCATTCATGAAACTTAGAGTGGCCTTAGATAGATCAGAGACTATATTTGCTAAGCTAGATGGATTCTGCTCAGAATTCTCTGTCTGTTGCTGAGTGGAGTGCGAGTTTGAAGCTCGTCACAGCCATCCCTTCCCAGATCCTACTTGGAATACCACAGACAAGGTTTAGACTTTTCGGATCTCAAGAATGGCCATCCATGGGTTCTAACTTATACCATGAAGACTCTAATATCTCGGACTCAGTCCTCTGTATTAGATATCTAAGAGATACTCATTCTAGCTTGTTTGCATGTAGAACGGAAGTGTTTGTCAGGCACACATTCGTAAGTGAGAATGATGATGAGCGTCACATAATCATCACATTCATCATGTTCTTGGGTGCGAATGAACATCTTAGAATAGGAATAATCTTGAATTGAATAGAAAAACAATAGTACTTTGCATTAATTCATGAGGAACAGCAGCGCTCCACACCTTAATCTATGGTGTGTAGAAACTCTACCGTTGAAAATACATAAGAACAAGATCCAGGTATGGCCGAACGGCCAGCCCCCTGAAAATGATCAAAGGATCAAAATATAATCCAATGATTCCTAAATACAATAGTAAGAAGTTCTATTTATACTAAACTAGTTACTAGGTTTACAGAAATTAGTAAATGATGCAGAAATCCACTTCTGGGGCCCACTTGGTGTGTGCTTGGGCTGAGCATTGAGCTTTACACATGTAGAGGCTTCTCTTGGAGTTGAACGCTAGTTTGTAACCTGTTTTTGGCATTTAACCCCACTTTGCAACCTGTTTCTGGTGTTTAACTCCAGAATGCAACATGGAACTTGCGTTGAACGCCAGTTTACATCGTCTAAACTCGGGCAAAGTATGGAGTATTATATATTGCTAGAAAACCCTGGATGTCTACTTTCCAACGCAATTGAGAGCGCGCTATTTGGAGTTCTGTAACTCCAGAAAATCCATTTTGAGTGCAGGTAGGTTAGAATCCAACATCATCTGCAGTCCTTCCTCAACCTCTGAATCTAATTTTTGCTCAAGTCCCTCAATTTCAGCCAGAAAATACCTGAAATCATAGAAAAATAAACAAACTCATAGTAAAGTCCAAAAATGTGATTTTTATTTAAAAACTAATAAAAATATACTAAAAACTAACTAAATTATACTAAAAACTATGTAAAAACAATGCCAAAAAGTGTATAAATTATCCGTTCATCAGTTACCAAAAAACCAAAGACAAAGCAACGAAAAAGTGAAGAAACTGTAAATGGAACCAACCCGGAAAAAAAGCGGAAAGCTTCAGAAGAGTTGAAGATGGAAAGACGGAATCGCCGGCAAAATTGCTGAGTGAAGACGCAACACAAGAAAAGGCAAAATGTAGGTGAAAAACTTGTAGCGAGAGAACGGAGGGAGAAGTTACAAAGAAAAATGAAGGAGAGAAACCGTTTCTGATTGCAAAATTCAAAATAAAAGCCAAGGGAAACGGGGCACTTAATACCAATTAATGAAGGTATTAAACCCTCGCACGTTCCCAAGAATAAAGCGCTGATATAAAAAGCACGCGCTTTTAGAGGAAAATGTTCCACATTCAAAAAAAGGTTCTACAAAGAAAGGAATCGACAGAATGCTCGAGTTCGGCTTCACTAGAGAAAGATCGAAGTCAAAGATGGACACGTCATCTCCGACCAGTGCAGAAGATCTCGTCTGAGATCGACCTACAGTTTCAGGTAACCCTCGGAACAGTAATTATAAAGGTTGACTTTAAGTTGAAATTGTGCTTGATATGGATAATTGATGTTGTATACTGAATATTGAGAAATTGGAAGTATTAGGTTGGAATTTGATGAAAATGAAAAATTAGTAAGATGATGAATGTGTATTGTGTATTGTTGAATTTGAAATATGAGATAAGAGTGGCTTGATGCTGATTGGCTAGGGTTTTGTTGATTTTAAAAAAGGGTTGGAATTGGTTTGTTTTGAAAGTGGAAGCTTTGTAAAGTTTTACAAAAACCATGTTTTAGGCCGAATTTGGCGAAGCATAACTTGATCTCCGAACCTTTAATTTATGTCAATCTTATCTAGAAATAATATTTGGTCTGAGATATTTATGTCATTCAAAAAACAGAGGAAAAATGTTTTAAAATGAGGAAGTTATGCTTGATTAAAGTTTGGTGTGCAAACTAAAAATTTTGGGCTTAGCAGCTTTTTGGAGTTGTGATACATGTGCATCATTGCCCATTTTTATTTATTATTTTTGTAGATTTTAGTTAAGTTTCCATATAAATTTTGTTAATAAATAAGTAATAGCATGAAAAATCACTGCATGAAATAAAATCTTAAGCATAAGTGAAATTGTAGGAATATACAAGGAAAATGTGATGAAATAGATAATACTAACTGAAGTTGTGATTATGAGCATTATTAGCACACTTAGTATACTATGATCATCTTGTATATTACTTTGATGCACTTGTTTGTTTGATGTTAGGCAAAGCAGAAGCAGAGAAAAGCAAGGAGGTGGTGGCATTAGTGGCAACGTTAGCACACTAACGCCAGGGATAACGTTGATCAAGGATGAATTGTGGCATTAGTGGCAAAGTTAGCACACTAACGCCAGCACTAACATGATTTCCAACGTTGCAAACGCCAACGTTGCCACACTAACGTCTTCGACAAATGCATGGAAAAATCGGCGGCGACGTGTACGCGAGGGGCGATGCGTACGTGTGAGAAGAGCGTTAACGCGCTAACGCTATGTCACTAACGCCAACGATGAAGGTTACGCATACGCATGGGCGACGTGTACGTGTAACATGGCCAAAAACAGTGATGACACGTACACGTGGGCAACGCGTACACATGACTGGGAAAGCGTTAGTGACAACGTTAGCATGTTAACGCTAGTATTAATGCCAGAAAGGACCTGGGAGCATTTTCTTAGCGTTAGCAACGCCAATAACGCCCCCGATAACGTCAATCCACCCCTGGAGCGTGCATTCAATTTTCAAGCAAGGAGAGCCCATTAATATCACTCAATCAAAGGCACAAGAAGCATCTAGAATAGGAATTTTCATTTAATTGTAATGTACTTTTCATTTCAATTTGTATTCTAGAAAAGCCTATATAGACATTGGTTTTCACAGAGAAAGGGGGCATTGAGAGAGTGAAGACCAATTCGAAATTCTGTGAATTGGCACACTCCATTGGGAGTGGGTCTTCAGACCCCTTCCTTCATACACTCTTCTTCTTTTCCAATTCGTTTCTTACTTGGTAATAGTTTTGTTATCAATCTTTGATTTTCATTTATGAATCTTTAACGTCCATTTTAGTTATGAATCTTTAATCCTCAATTTTATTTTCATGCACTTTAATTTTCTTTTGAGTTTTTTTAGAGCAATGATCAACTAACCCCCACTCATTTGGGAAAGGAGCTCTGTTTCAATTTTGATTGAATTGATGTTTATTTCTTCTTCATTCTATCTTCATACTTGGATATCTAATAGAACCCTTGCAAGATAGTTTTGTTCTTCAAATATCCTTGGATCCATTAGAATCCTATTGTAAGCCTCGGAAGAGGGATCATAGGGTTCAGTTTGAGCCCTCTTGGCATAATGAAGTTGATCTTAATTTAGAGATTGGTATGTGACATGTAACCACTCTAATATTGGGGTCTTTGGATTTATCTAGTGTGAGATTAGAAATCAATCCGCTTGTTGTAGCTAAGGGAAAGCTTTTGTGCTTCATAGATTCATTCACTACTGAAAGGGGGTTTGGATCTACTTGAATCTCTATGTGAGCCTTGGAAAAGGGATCATAGGATTCAGTTTCAAGCTTCATCCTCATAACTATTTTGATAAACACATTCTTAGTTGGTACATGACATATAACCTCTTTGAATTGAGATCCTAAGGGTTGTGTGGCTCATGGATTAGAAATTTGACTTTAACCTCTTCTCATGAACAATTAGATCAAGGAATTAGCAATGGATTGTGTTAAGAGAAATTGGGTTGCCAAGGAATCAAAACTCAATTATTTACAATCCGCCATAGATCTACTTCATATGATTGAGAAGGAGTGAGACCCATTGATTCAAAAGGAATCAACATCTCCAATCCCTTATGTTTTCTATCTTTAATTTTTGTCATTTACTTTCTTGTCATTTATTTCCTTGTACTTTTATTTCTTGCACTTTCTATTCCTTGCAATTTACTTTCTAGCACTTTATTTTTCTTGCACTTTACATTTCTGACATCTACTTTCCTTGCTCTTTATTGCTTTCTTTTAATTTCAAGTCATTTACATTTCTTGTCTAATCATCATTGATAAACCCATATTTCATGAGTTCTTTTGTGCTTAATTAGAGTGATTTATTCAACTCTTCACCTACTTATTCACATTAATTGCATGGTTTTACCTTCCCTTCCTTATTATATCATATTGTGAAAAACATGTTTCCTAAGCTTTAAAAATTAATTATTTTAATTACCTTTATTTCCATTCGATGCCGTGATTAGTGTGTTGAGTAGTTTCAGATTTTCTATGGCAGAATAACTTAAAGGATGGAAAAGGAAACATACAAAATGGAAGGAGAAAGCAAAACGGAGCTTTGAAGGAAACTGGTATTCAAGCGATCGCATGGATGACGCGATCGCGTGTCAAGCACGAATCAGCAGTGACGCGGCCGCATGACTGACGCGACCGCGCGCCTTAAGCAGAACGCACATGACGCGGTCGCATGACTGACGCGACCACGTGGAAAGGAAAAGCTCCAAATGACGCGACGGCGTGACCCACGCGGACGCGTGACAGAGGTCACACACCAGAAATTACAGAATATGCCCCCAGCGAATTCTGAAGCCCTTTTTGGCCCAGATCCAAGTACAGACAGCATAGACCAGAGGTTATAAAGTTTGGGAATGCATCCATTCAAAGAGAGCTCGCATAATTTTAGTTTTCAATGATTTAGATTTAGTTGAGAGGGAGATCTTCTCTCTCTCTCTTTTAGGATTTAAGATTTCTTCATGTTTTAAGAGTAACTCTGGATCCCAGGTTTAATGTTCTTTTATTTTAGTTTTAATTTTATTTATTTATTCCAACATTTGAATTGATTATTATAATTTGATTTACGAATTATTCCATGTTACAGACAGTTATTTGAATTAATGATAATTGAGGTATTTTCAGTTTATGATTGTTCTCTTTGATTTAAGTCACCATTGCTTCCTATCTAAGGATATTTTTATTATTCCAGCAATTTTACTTTTTTCCCTTTTGGTTCTGGTTAAGAATTTAGTAACTCAACAGTTATTAAACTCAACATAATTGATAATCGTTATCTTGCTAATTGAACTGAACTTGAGTAATCCGAACCTTTTCTTAGGAAATAAATAGGATTCAAATGTCAATTTAATTAGTCCCCTGACTTTCCTTTGCCCTAGTAAAGGTTGACCAAGTGGAGTTTAGATTCAACTTTCATTATAGTTGGGAGAGATAACTACGTTGGACCTCCAACTTCCCTTACCTTGCCAAAAGTCTGTTTTGTAGTATTTATTTATTTTAATTGCCATTTACTTTACTTGTCATTTAAATTACTTGCTTCTCATCTTCTAAACCCCGATTACAACCTTTATAGCAAATAATAAGAACACACTTCATCGCAGTTCCTTAAGAAGACGACCCGAGGTTTGAATACTCGGTTAACAATTTCTAAAGGGGTTTGTTACTTGTGACACCCAAAACGTTTGTACGAAGGGATTTTTGTTGGTTTAGAGACTATATCTACAACGCGACTATTTTTATGACATTCTTTACTAGCAAAAATCCTAACGACAAAATGGCGCCGTTGCCGGGGAACTGCTAACGTGTGCCTTATTATTGGTTATTGTAAATATTTTTCTTTTTCTTGTTTAT
>NC_029786.2:38824265-38825830 GCF_000816755.2 Arachis ipaensis
ACAATCTCCAAGGCAAGTCGTTTACGAAGAATTAGACGGAATAATCCAAGAAGCAAATTTCCTTGATGATGATCGTCACAAGTCTAGTTCTCCTAGTGATGAACTTGCGTCCGCAAGTGAATTCTCTGAGATCGACGAATTTTCCCCAAGTGAATATGAAGATGATGCGGAGGTAGATTTCTTTCAACCTCCAATCTTTGACTCAAGTGATGAGGAAGATATAGAAGACTTTGACCAGGATACAGATACAATTGAAGATCTTTGCAAGGAAGTGGAAGAATTCACAGAAGAGCACAAGGAAACGGAACTTGCAGAACCACCAAAAACACCTATCCCAAGGCCATTACCACCTAATACAAGCTTCAAGTGGGTACAATCCTTAACTTATAATTTTACTTATTCACTTGAATATGGTTTGCTTGAAACAGATGGCCAACTTAGAGCTCTCTGCGGCTTTAAGAGTAAAAGGGATTTGGCTCGTACTCAGAGCTGGTGCACCAGGTTCAATAAGGTTCCACGCTTCACCTCGAAGTACACGGATTGGTATAATGCTCAATTGCATGGATCGCGGAGAACGTTTGGTCACCACGGTGAGATTCTACTTTTTAACCCACCCGAATGGAAACTTACAAATCAAAATGGAGGCGGATCTAAAAACACAGCTTGGGATCATGGATTATATTCTGACATTCGTCATCCCGGGAGGCTGAATATCTGTTTGAAGCTGCTCAGAAGCTTTACATGCCTAGTTTGGGACCCCGGAGGCTATTGGCATTCCAAGCACTGGTGGAAATTTTTGGACGAATTTAAACATAAGCCACCATAACAGAATACTCTTCCAATGTCCAACTTAAGGACTTTAACTAAAAGTGCTAGGTGGGAGACAACCCACCATGGTATGGTCGCTTCTTTCTCAATCTATTTCTTGTTTATTGTTTTCAATTTACCCTTTTTTTATTTTAACATTAACCTGGAATCATGCATAGCATTCATGTTAATCACTGCATCCTACATTTTTTAGTTAAAAAAAAAGGGTTGCACGACGCGACCGCATGCCCCATGCGATCGCATCATATCGCGAAAAACACCACCCATGCGACCGCGTGACTCACGCGGCCACGTGATATATATATCGGCGTAAGGATCCAATGAACAGAAAGTTGGGCTGGAATCGTGCGGCTCTTGTGCGTTTCGCACAAATTAGCCCATGCGATCGCATGCCCCATGCAATCGCGTCACTTACCCAATACTAATCCCACGCGACCACGTGAGCGACGCGATCGCGTCGCATGGATTGCATACCACCCCAAAAGGAGACAAAGAGTTGCGCTGAAATGGCGCTGGAGTCGTGCGTTTAGCACGAATTCCAGCGACACGATCGCGTGACCCACGCGATCGCGTCCCCCCCATTTTCACCCCAACCACGCGACCCCGTGCCCCACGCGGCCGCGTGGATTCGAAAATATAACCCCCAGCCCTGCGAACCCTATTAGTCGCGCAGCCACCCCTTCACCCCCAACCCTCTTCTCCTTCTCTCTTCTCTTCCCCCAGCCACCGCCGGCCAG
>NC_029786.2:38825951-38837885 GCF_000816755.2 Arachis ipaensis
TCAGCCAGCAACAACCACCGCCCCCCTTCCCCTATCCTCTTCCTCTCTCACTAACCCTAATACCTCCCTCCGCCACTGCCCCCTCAGTCACCACCGCGACGCCGTGCACCACCACCGCGCCGAACGCCGCCGTAGCCACCTTCTTCCCTGTTCCACCCCTTCCGCTTACCAGGTTCCGCAACACGTAACCATTTTTATCCGTTCGTCACTTTTCTGTTGTTTTTTATTCCGTTTATGTTCTTGATTACGATAGCTAGACTTGCATGTTGTAGTGAATTTTTAGGTTGTTAGGTAGCTTAGGCTGTGGTTAGTGGATCTAGGTCTGTTTACTTGCACTGTTCTTACTTCTATTTTATCCTATGTGCAAATCTGTTGCTGCTATAATCATGATTCATATGCTGCTTTCTTGTATGTTGCTGCTGTTTACATTGAGTTTTTATGTTTATTTTATATCTATGTACATGCAGCTTGATTTTTTTTTAATTCATATGAACTGATATGATTACTGTTTATTTTCCGGGACAATCCAATTTTAGCCGAAATGCTGCCCAAATTTTTTTGAAAATTGTTTTCATTCTTGTTTTGGTTTGGCAACTCTGTTTTACACTGCTTCCCCCAAACCATTTCATGAATGCTAGGGCCATTTTCTTATCCTCTTTGATTTCCTGGTTTATAACCTGCATTTGTGAGTCACTGATTCCAATTTCTGATTTCTTTCTTTCTATTCGAATCAGCATCACCCTGTTTTCTTTATTCGATTATGAGTACTTCTATTCTTACCTGTGAATCCTTGTTATATGGAATTTTTTTTCTATGTCACTTACTTTCCTAACTCACTAATTTTAATTTACTAATTTCTTTTTACCATACTAACCCTCTTGATCTTTTTTCTGATCACTTTCACTTCCTCTAACTTTCTCACTATGGCATATTGATTTTTTTCTTTCCATTTAACTTTCATTCAATCACATTTCAATTACTCATTTTCCTTATTTTATTTCTCCCTTACCGCTTTGAGTTTTCTTTGTTTAAATTGCCTATTTGCTTTCCTATTTTATCCATTTCCTGGTTTTCTGTTTTTCAGGATGTCTGCCTCACAAAGGAAAGGCAAAGGCAAGGCTACTGGCAAGCGCAAGAGAGGAGATTCTTCCCAGTCTATCATTGCTCTAATGCACGATTCCTCATGGTGGGAGAAGAACTTCACACAGCAAGAAAAAGCTAACCAGCTGCTCCCTTCGACTGATCCTATAAAATTTGCAAACCGGTACTGTGAGCTGAAGTACCCGACTCTTGCAAACTCCAGAAGTCTATACCTGGAACGTACCTTGAAGATTCCAGAAGCCCTCTAGCAATACACCACTGAGCAAATCAAGCAAAGAGGCTGGTTCTTTCTGGAGAGACCACTGACAGAGGTCAATGGATCTTGTGTCCGGGAATTCTATTGCAACTACTACCTTACTACCCTAGATGCAGTGAACCTGAGGGGAAAGCAAATTCTGGTCACTGAGGAGGCCATAGAGACCATTCTCCAGCTCCTAGCCAAGTCCGATCAGCCAGATGGTTATGCACAGGCTGAGGAGGACATGGGCCAGATGCGGTTTGATTGGGATGCTGTGAAGGCACGGATAGCTCTCGACCCTGCTGTTCCTTGGGAGATGGGTCAGAACACCACCATGCCTAGAGGGATCAAGAGAGTGTACTTGAATGATGAGGCTCGGCTATGGCATCAGATCTTGAGCCCTGTCGCTGCTACTGATGAGACAGCCCCTCCGTCTGCTGGACCCTCTTCATCCACAGTTGCCCCAGCTGCCCCTGCTGCCACCACTGCACCTCCACCCGCCTCTGAGCCGGTTTATTGCCTCGTGCACTGTCTATTCCACCAGCTTGATCAGATGGAGCGCCGTAACAGGCGCCGGTATGAGAGATTAGAGCGCTGCAGCAGGCGACGCTATTCCCATCTGAAGCTGATGATCAGACAGGGCGCTGACATCCCCTCCGAGCCCGACACACCATCGGAGCCATCAGAGGAGGAGGAGGATGACCACGAGGAGGAGCCAAATTCGAAGGCGGAGACTCATCAGCAGGCAGGCACAGAGCACGCTACACCACAGCAGAAGGCCCCACATCAGCTTGAGGCTGTGGATCTCGAGATCCCGATCCAGTCAGCACCCCCTCTACAGCAGCCAGACTCTCAGCCCACCACCGCCACAGAGACCCTAGCTACCATCCCTACCAGTGATGACACTCCTTCACACCTGGCTTGATTGAGCATTGGGGACAATGCTTCATTTTAAGTGTGGGGAGGTCGCCATCTCTGGCGTTTATTTTGGTGAACTACTACATACTTTTTCTTTTATTTTGGATATTTTTCTGTATTTTTCTCTTTTTCTTTCATTGTTATTTTCTGAGTACTTATACATTGCTACTTGTGTATTTTACTCTATTTTCTGCATTTTGCATTTTTTGTTCATATTTTAGTTATTTAGTTCATTTCAGTTATTAAGTTTAGTTTGCAATTCTAACTTATTAGAGGATCAATTAATATAGTTTACCCTTTTTACATAAGATAGCTTAGTTATAGCTTAGTTTAAATTGACAAATATAAAAAAAAAGAGTAAGCTAGGAACTTGAATATAATAGATTTAGATCCATAAAACCTTGTATATATAGCATTACATGTAGTTAAACTGACAACATTTCATCAAGAAGAAACATTAAAACTTCAAAGGCTACCCTAAATTACTTTTTAAGAGAATAATGAGAATTTTTAACTAAAAATGCATGACATACATAAGTGATAAATGATTTTTCAGCTAGAGAACACATAGCCGGTGAGTTTTGAGCTTAACTGTATGGTTACATTCAAACCATAATTTTTATTTCTGTGTGTTCCAACCTTCTTTCTTATTCTGGTGTTCTTTACTTTGTTTTAGTCTATATGTCCGATTATAGAATATAGGTACATCTCAAAATAATGATTGAGGCCATCATTTGATTTTAGCTCACTTATCCCAAATTAGCCTACCTTTTACATCACCTTTGTTAACCCCCTTTCAGCTTTTTAAAACCCCCTTATTCTATTTTAGCCAAATTACTAGCCTTAAGCAGAAAAACAAAAGAAAATCCCAAGTGAATCCTTGGTTAGCTTAAGATAGAAAATTATAAATAGAGTAAAATGTGGGAAACTTATTGGGAACATAGTTGATAAAGACAAAAGGTAGAAAAAAATTAAAAAGAATAAAGCAACTCAAAATTTTGGGAAGCAGGCTCATGAAAATTCAAATTAATTACCATGTGTATTCAAAAAAAAAAAAGTTAGTTTTCAAGCATGTAAATAAGGGGATACAAAAAAAAAAGAACTCCCCGATGCAAAATAAAAAGCAATGCACATGGGATAAAAACAAGAATTCAAATATGAGCATGTGACATCAAAAGTGAGAAAATAGGGAAAATAGGTAAAGAAGCATTGTTTTACTAAGTATGTATGTTAGGTGACATCTTAGTCTAATTAAGGATTCACTTATTAGCTCACTGAGCCTTATACATATATCCTTACCCTTTGCCTTGACCCCATTACAACCTTAATTAATGACCTCATGAGTTTTGGTATGACTATGTTCTATAATTGTTGATTGGTTAGACGAAAAACAAGGTTATAGAAAGAAAGAATAAAAAGAAGAACATTATAGTTGAGAGAGATAACTACGTTGGACCTCCGACTTCTCTTACCTTGCCAAAAGTTTGCTTTACAGTATTTATTTATTTTAATTGCCATTTACTTTACTTGTCATTTAAATTACTTGCTTCTCATCTTCTAAACCCCGATTACAACCTTTATAGCCAATAATAAGAACACACTTCCTCGCAGTTCCTTGAGAAGACAACCCGAGGTTTGAATACTCGGTTAATAATTTCTAAAGGGGTTTGTTACTTGTGACACCCAAAACGTTTGTACGAAGGGATTTTTGTTAGTTTAGAGACTATATCTACAACGCGACTGTTTTTATGACATTCTTTACTAGCAAAAATCCTAACGTCAATCATTCAACTATGTTCGTCTAACTAGAATAATCAACTTACTATTGATTGCTTAATCCTTTAATTCTTGTGGGATCGACCTCACTCTTGTGGTGGATTGTGTCAAAGAGAGAGGCTTTAGTGAGTAAATCCTAAGGGGTGCTTCAACACCTAATACCTTAACCCAACTGGATTGGGAGTATTGATCGAAAGCTTATCATAAAAGGCTACTTTGAGACATGACACCTAGAGTTGAGGCCAAGATAAATAAGTGCTGCTTCAAGGTGATAATCCATAAAGAGAATTCTAAAATACCATTTGAATGACACTCCTAAGATATAAGACTTCCAAAATGTAAGGACTAATGAGCACTGGAATCCTTGCATAAGTATACAATTGGAGTTCACCCCATTATCACTTAGACACTTCACTCACTAAGGCATCATAAGCAATCTTTCAACCCATTCCTAGAAAGAGAATTCTTTGTGTATAGTTCTTTTCTTGCTTGAGAACAAGAAAGGTTTAAGTTTGGTGTTGTGATGCATGTGCATCATTGCCCGTTTTTAGATATTATTTTAGTAGATTTTAGTTAAGTTTCAATACAAATTTTGTTAATAAATTAGTAATTGTAACAACCCTAGTTTTTGAAAATCAAATAATTAGTTATTTGTGATTTATTTTATCTGTTGATAATTTTATTTTAAGAAATTTATTTTACTAAAGGTAATTAAATGGAGTTTCATGATAATTGAAGTTTAAATTAATTAGAATTTTTATATAATCTTTATTAGATATTTGGTATAATTGAAATTATAATTTTGATAATTGAAAAATAAGAAGAATTGTATAATTTAATTTAAATAAATTCTATTTTGAATGAATTATGTTGGCGTTTCTTTCACTCATCAACGTTAGCTTCCACGTTAACTAAGTTAACGTGGAAGTTAACGTGTCTCCTTGGGGGGTTGTGTGGTTGCTTCCAACGTTAGTGACAATGTTGGGTGTCACTAACGTTGTCGACCACTCTTGCTTTTTACGTTAGCTCCCACGTTAACCAAGTTAACATGGGAGTTAACGTGGTATGTTTCTCCTTAGGCCAATGTTAGTGACAATGTTGAATGTCACTAACGTTGGCGTTTCTTCCCCCTTTTAACGTTAGAGGCCACGTTAACTAAGTTAACGTGGACTCTAACGGGGCCACTTATGAGCATTTGCCAATGTTAGTGACAATGTTAAGTGTCACTAACGTTGGCTCAACTTCCCTTCTCCACGTTAGAGTGCACGTTAACTTAGTTAACGTGACTCTTAACGTGGTCAATGATGGCTTCGAGAGCGTTATTGGCAATCACTTTTCTCATTAACTTTGCAAGTTACCTCCCATTCCTTGCTTCCTTTGGTCTTGAAATCAAGCAATAGAGTGCATCAAAGTTCTAGTCCAAGTCATGGGTAATGCAACATACAATTTGTCACTAAACTCATGCAAAATCCTCATGAAATAATGAAAAATGCACAATGTATGCTTGAATCAAAGTGTAAGTGAATATATACCCAAAACTAGCTTCTTTCCTAAGGGAATGCATGAAACTAACCTAAAAACAGTAAAGAAAAGGTCAGTGAAACTGGCCAAGATGCCCTGGCATCACAACATCAAACTTAAAGCTTGCTTGTCCCTAAGCAAGTACTGGAACAAGAGAATGATGAATGGAATGCCAAGAGAAATGAGTCATTCTTGTGGAAGTCATATCACTGATTTTATGGTGGTTTCATGCATAGCAACTTAGGTTCATTCCTTTACTGGCTTTCAGACCTTTATCATGTCCTAAAACACTCACTTTGCTTACATCCCATGAGACTTTTATTCATTGATCCATTTATTGTCATTTCAGAGCTTATTGGTGTTCTTAGGCTACGTGCTCTGTGAGGGGGCAACTTTTTAAGATAAGCTTTCAGCCAACACTCCCGAACCAGTTGGTTCAAGGTGCTAGGTGTTGTAAACATTCTCTCTTCATTTGATTCAAAAGGAAAAAGCATACAAGTAAGTAAAGCAAGGATGCAGTGACATAAAGACTAGCACACGGAGACCTTCTTCAATACCAAAGACTTAAAAGACAGAATTGAAAAAGATTCAAACTAACATGGAAGCATGTTCTATTTCATACAAGATCTTCCTTATTTAAAGCATAGAAAACGATGGACTAAAAAGAACTCCACCACCTGTCATTCATGTGGATGCCGATGCTCCCATCCTTGCTTGTCCTCATTGTGTCTCTCTTGAGTGCTTGTACTTCCATTTCCCTTGCCTTTTCCAAGCAGTTTCTTCCAGAAGCCAGTATCTTCCATCTTCTTCTTAGTGCTTCTTTCTGCTGTTTCACCTTCCCTTCTTCTTGCTCTACCAATTCTTTTTGGACCTCATCATATGTGGGAATGGCATAGTGGAGATGATGCAAATGATTAGACATGTAATTCAACTTGGCTTGAGTGTTTACATAGAACTCCTCCCTATGTAGTTGCCTTCCTTCATTGAGTACACTGAACTCATTGAAAGTTTTCATTTGGGCTATTTGCCACTGGTTGAGTTCTTGCAAGTGCTTCTCTTGAAGCTCTTGCCTCTCATTCACTTGGTTGATGGCTTGAGTGAGCTGGGAGTAGTGTTCCTGCTGCTGCTCCATTTGTTGTTTTTGCCATGCTTCCTGTTGGCTCAGCCAGTTGGATTGAAGGTTCAGTATTTGCTCTTGTCCTTCCATATGTCTCAACCCCAGTTCCTCAATGGCTCTTAGAAGGTGACTCATGTTCAAGTTGGCTGGATCATAATACTCTCCTAGTTGATATTCTTCCTGATGAGGTTCCCCTTGGTGAACTCTTTCTTTTGCTTTTGGTTTCCCTATTTGTGGCCTTCTTTGTTGCTGAGCAGGTGTAGTATAAACCAATCGCTTGAGTGTAACTGGCCTCTCTGGGTTCACCCAGTCTGGATTGCTGTCCTCAAATACTACCTTGGCTTTGTTGCATAAGCGGAGAATGGTGCTGGGGTACCAAAGCCTGGCACCTGAATCAACCTTCTCAGCCGAATCTTGAATCCCCTCGGCGATGAGCTCATTCACATTGATTTCCCCACCCTGTATTAAGCAATGCACCATAGTAGCTCGATTGATGTTTACCTCTGAATTATTTGCAGCTAGTAGAATGGACCTCCTTACGAGTTCAAACCACCCCTTGGCTTCAGGGCTCAGGTCTCCCCTCTTGATGAACTTGGGTCTCCCATCTGTGTACCTCTCCCAGTCAGCTGCTATAACACAGATGTCTGATACTATCTCTGAGAGCTCATCATTATCAGGGCTTCTACTTATCCTTGCCTAATAACTGTCCTCATCAAAATGAGGTGATTTCAGGTGAAGAGCTCTTGTTATGGCATTTGGGCTGAAGTCCACCTCCTTTCCTCTCACGTAACTTTTGAAGGTTGGGGCCTTGGTTTTATCTTCTCTTACTACATTTGCATAAAATTCTTTGATGAGGTTTCCATTGATCTTCCCCTCTGGACTTGTGAGCAATTGCCACCCCCTCTGTTCGATTTTCTCCAGAATTTGTGGTGACTCATTTGCATTGATTTGGAAGATTAACTCTGGCAATATCTTTCTGGCCCTTATTCGTTCGAATTCACATTCATGAAAGGCAGTTTTGAATCTCTTCTTATCGAAAGGAACACTCTCCATGGGTTCCTTCCTCTTTTGCCTCTTTGAGCTTGATGATGCCATGAATTGAGTTGCTGTTTTGAGGGGGGGGTTGGAGGATACGAATAGATGAGGAATAGGTTGGCTAGGACAAAGTGTGATGAAGGGGGTTGAGCAAGCCGAAAGTATGAAGTGTGGAGAGTGGGAATTTGAGTGTGAGGAATGAGCATGCACTAAGGTTCACTTATATAGGGAGATCATGAGTGGATGGAAGGTGTGGATTGCAAGGATTGTTGCTTGATGGACGGTTGGGGTTGTGTATGAAGGAAGGACAAGGATCATCACTTAATGAGAGTGATTGGTTCGGTCTTCAAGGGTCTTCCTTCTCCAATGTTGCATGGCAATGTTTCCCCATGCGTTCCCTCTTGAGACATGTGTGTAGTGTTCTTCATTTAGTGGCGAAATCTCCCCCCATTTAATTGTCCAATTAATCCCCTTCAATACTCTTTTCCTTTTTCCTATAAAGATTTAAAATAAGGGAATTAATATCATAAAAATCAAACTCTATGGCTAGAATAATAAAAAGAAGAAAAAGAGCTTGTTTATTTATGAATTTCAACTAACTAACTACTTGTGTATCCTTATAGGCAGATTGATGGCACCATGGGGTGACATCAAACTTAGTTTGGAGTACTTGTGATGAAAAGTTTTGTTCAAAGCTCCAGGAGTTCTGCTTTGAACACCAAACTTGTTCCTCACTATATACTGCACAATAAGGACTTCACCAAGTTTGGGTTGGAATTCATAAACATTGATTTTTTTACTATTTTCTAAAAACATATAAAACATGGGTTGCCTCCCATGAAGCACTTCTTTAGCATCACTAGCTTGACATTTTTCCTTCATCAGGGTGGTTGGTAGTGCTTAAAGTCCTCCCCTCTTGCTGTGGACTTATATCCATTGGTTGGATCAATGATCTCCACATGTTCCAGGGAAAGAACTCTGTTGATAGTGAAGACCTTAGGTAACTGAGATGGTACAGTGGGGAGATTAGGGGGAATATCTGGGAAGTAAGCTGAGACAACTCTATCCCCTGGAGAGAAGTCTTCCGTAGGAATCTTCTTGTTCCTTAGTATGCGAAATTGTTACTCAGGTTGTGAATTATTGTTCGAAATTGATTCCCTGGCGATGGCACCAAAAACGGATGCACAGAACCATGGTCTAAACATATCTTCACAACTTCGCATAACTAACCAGCAAGTGCACTGCGTCGTCCAAGTAATACCTTACGTGAGTAAGGGTCGAATCCCACGGAGATTGTTGGTGTGAAGCAAGCTATGGTCACCTTGTAAATCTCAGTCAGGCGGATATAAAATAGTTATGTAGTTTTCGAAATTTAGTAATAAAAGAAGGATAGAAATACTTATGTAGATCATTGGTGAGAATTTCAGATAAGCGTATGGAGATGCATTCGTTCCTCTGAACCTCCGCTTTCCTACTGTCTTCATCCAATCCGTCTTACTCCTTTCTATGGCTGGCTTTGTGTAAGGATGTCACCGGTGCCAATGGCTACTTTCAATCCTCTCGGGAAAATGGTCCAAATGCTCTGTCACAGCACGGCTAATCGTCTGGAGGCATCATCCTTGTCATTGGTTGCATTCTATTCCTCTCTGTGAAAATGGTCCGATGCGGCTGTCACTGCATGGCTAATCATCTTGGAGGTTCTTGATCATACTGGAATAGGATTTACTATCCTTTTGCGTCTGTCACTATGCCCAGCACTCGCGAGTTTGGAGTTCGTCACAGTCATTCAATCCCAGAGTCCTACTCGGAATACCACGGACAAGGTTTAGACTTTCCGGACTCTCATGAATGCCGCCATCAATCTAGCTTATACCACGAAGATTCTGATTAAGAGATCTAAGAGATACTCATTCATTCTAATGTAGAACGGAAGTGGTTGTCAGGCACGCGTTCATAGGGAATGATGATGATTGTCACGTTCATCACATTCAGGTTAAAGTGCGAATGAATATCTTAGAAGCGAAATAAGATGAATTGAATAGAAAACAGTAGTACTTTGCATTAATCTTTGAGGAACAGCAGAGTTCCACACCTTAATCTATGGAGTGCAGAAACTCTACCGTTGAAAATACATAAGTGATAATGGAGTTCATTGGTCTCGGCCCCAGAGGGGAACTGGAGTAACCAAGACTATGAATACAATGATAAAAAGTTCTATTTATAACAAACTAGTCACTAGGGTTTACAGAAGTAAGTAATTGATGCATAAATCCACTTCCGGGGCCCACTTAGTGTGTGCTTGGGCTGAGCTTGAAGTCTACACGTGGAGAACATACTAAAAACAATGCCAAAAAGCGTATAAATTATCCGCTCATCACAACACCAAACTTAAATTGTTGCTTGTCCCCAAGCAACTAAAAATCAAATAGGATAAAAAGAAGAGAATATACTATAAATTCCAAAGTATCAATGAAACATAGCTCCAATTAAATGAGCGGGACTTATAGCTTTTTGCCTCTTGAATAGTTTTGGCATCTCACTTTATCCATTGAAGTTTAGAATGATTGGCATCTATAGGAACTCAGAGTTCAGATAGTGTTATTGATTCTCCTAGTTCAGTATGATGATTCTTGAACACAGCTATTTTATGAGTCTTGGCCGTGGCCCTAAGCACTTTGTTTTCCAGTATTACCACCGGATACATAAATGCCACAGACACATAATTGGGTGAACCTTTTCAGATTGTGACTCAGCTTTGCTAAAGTCCCCAATTAGAGGTGTCCAGGGTTCTTAAGCACACTCTTTTTTTTTTCTTGCTTTGGACCTTGACTTTAACCGCTCAGTCTCAAGTTTTCACTTGACACCTTCACGCCACAAGCACATGGTTAGGGACAGCTTGGTTTAGCCGCTTAGGCCAGGATTTTATTCCTTTAGGCCCTCCTATCCACTGATGCTCAAAGCCTTGGGATCCTTTTTATTTGCCCTTGACTTTTGGTTTTAAGAGCTTTTGGCTTTTTCTGCTTGCTTTTTCTCTTTCTTTCTAATTTTTTTTTTCTGCAAGCTTTGTTCCTTGCTGCTTTTTCTTGCTTCAAGAATCATTTTTATGATTTTTCAGATTATCAAATAACATGTTTCCTAGTCATCATTCTTTCAAGAGCCAACATATTTAACATTCTTAAACAACAACTTCAAAAGACATATGCACTGTTCAAGTATACATTCAGAAAACAAGAAGCATTGTCACCACATCAATATAATTAAACTATGTTCAAGGATAAATTCAAAACTCATGTACTTCTTGTTCTTTTGAATTAAAACATTTTTCATTTAAGAGAGGTGATGGATTCATAGGACATTCATAACTTTAAGACAAATTACTAACTACTAATGATCATGTAATGAAGACACAAACATAGATAAGCATTTAACATAGAGAAAATGAAAAACAGAAGAAATAAGAACAAGGAATGAATCCACCTTAGTGATGGTGGCGTTTCCTTCATGAGGAACCAATGATGTCCTTGAGATCTTCTATGTCTCTTTCTTGTCTTTGTTGCTCCTCCCTCATTGCTTTTTGAGCTTCTCTAATTTCATGAAGGATGATGGAGTGCTCTTGATGTTCCACCCTTAATTGTCCCATGTTGGAACTTAATTCTCCTAGGGAGGTGTTGATTTGCTCCCAATAGTTTTGTGGAGGAAAATGCATTTGAGGCATCTCCGGGATCTCATGGTGATGAGCTTCATACGCCTCTTGAGCTTGAAAGGGACCTCAGGGATCACCTTCTTCTTGGCCACAACATCATAGAAGTGGTCTTGATGAGCTTTGGAGATGAATCTTTCCATCTCCCATGACTCGGAGGTGGAAGCTTTTGTCTTCCCTTTTCCTTTTCTAGAGGATTCTCCGGTCTTAAGTGCCATCAATGGTAATGGAAAAATAAAAAGCTTATGCTTTTTCCACACCAAACTTAGAATTTTCGCTCGCCCTCGAGCAAGAGAATAAAGAATTAGATGAAGAAGAAGAAGAAAAGATGGAGAAGAGGGGGGAGGCGTGTTTCGGCCAAGAAGAGAGGAGAGGGCTGTGTTGTGTGAAAATGAGGAAGAATGGAAGGCTTTATATAGGGAAGGGAGGGGGGTTAAGGTTCGGCCTTATGGGTGGGTTTGGGTGGGAAATTGATTTGAATTTTGAAGGTAGGTGGAGTTTATTGGATAGGTTTATGGGGAAGAGTGG
>NC_029786.2:38839360-38840186 GCF_000816755.2 Arachis ipaensis
GCGTTCAGCGCCAGCTCTTCTCCAGGGTGCAATTCTGGCGTTCAGCGCCCAGATGCTGCCCATTTTGGGCGTTCAGCGCCAAAACCATGCTCTGTTCTAGCGTTGAACGCCAGGCAGGTGCTTCCTCCAGGGTGTGATTTTTCTTCCGCTGTTTTTGATTCTGTTTCTAAATTTTTTTGTTTATTTTATGACTCCACATGATCATGAACCTAAGAAAACATGAAAAACAAAAATAAAATTAGATAAATAAACATTGGGTTGCCTCCCAACAAGCGCTTCTTTAATGTCAATAGCTTGACAGTGGGCTCTCATGGAACCTCACAGATGTTCAGAGCATTGTTGAGACTCTCCAACACCAAACTTAGAGTTTGACTGTGGGGGCTTTGGTTGACTCTGCTTTGAGAGAAGCTTTTTCTGCTTCCTCTCCATGGATGCAGAGAGAGATCCTTGAGTTGTAAACACCAGGTTGTCCTTATTTAATTGAAGGATCAATTCTCCTATGTCCACATCAATCACAGCTCTTGCTGTGGCTAGGAAGGGTCTTCCTAGGATGATGGATTCATCCTCTTCCTTTCCAGTATCCAGGACTATGAAATCAGCAGGGATGTAAAGGCCTTCAACCTTTTACTAACACGTCCTCTACTTGTCCATAAGCCTATTTTCTTGAATTGTCTGCCATCTCTAATGAGATTTTAGCAGCTTGCACCCCATAGATTCCCAGTTTCTCTAGAGGGGCATGAGGTTTATCCCTGAACCAAGGTCACACAGAGCCTTAAAGATCATGGTGCCTATGGTTCAAGGTATTATGAACTTTCCAGGATCCTGT
>NC_029786.2:38840204-38853038 GCF_000816755.2 Arachis ipaensis
CAGCTCAAAGTTGTTTGCTCCAATGGCAGGAATGGAGATGCTTCTTCCATGTAAATTGGAATTAGGTGCAGTAAAGTCACTGAGCATTATCCTTGCATTATTGTTGTTGGGTTCGGCTGCCATCTCCTTTACTTGTTCGAAATTTTCAATAAGGTTGTCTCTGGATTGTTGTAATTTAGCTTCTCTTAGTTTCCTCTTCAGAGTCCTTTCAGGTTCTGGATCAGCTTCAACAAAAATGCCTTTTTCTTTGTCCCTGCTCATAAGAAAGAGAAGAGAAAAAGAAAAAAAAGGAGGAATCCTCTATGTCACAGTAAAGAGGTTCCTTTTTGTTAGTAGAAGAAGAAAAGGAATAGGGGTGAAGAAGAATGAAGAATCCAAACACAAAGGTGATGATAGGAGCAGAGATGTGAGATGAAGAGAAGTGTTAGTAGATGAATAAATAAATAGAAGGGGATGAGAGGAGGAGAGAATTTTCGAAAAAAATTTTTGAAAAAGAGTTAGTGATTTTCGAAAATAGTTTTTGAAAAAGGTTAGTAGTTTTTCTAAAATTCAAAAAAAAAATAAAAAATAAAATAATGAGTTTAATTAAAAAGAAATTTTGAAAAAGAGGGGAGATTTTTTTGAAAATTAGAGAGAAAGAGTTAGTTAGGTAGTTTTGAAAAAGGTAAGAAACAAACAAAAAGTTAGTTAGTTAGTTGAAACAAATTTTGAAAAGATAAGAAGTTAGGAAGTTAGAAAAGATATTTTGCAATCACTTTTTTGAAAAAGGTAAGATAAGAAAATATTTTTGAAAAGATATGATAGAAATTAGTTTTTGAAAAAGGTTTGATTTTTAAAATCTCAATTAATGACTTGATTCACAAGAAATCACAAGATATGATTCTAGAACTTAAAGTTTGAATCTTTCTTAACAAGTAATTAACAAACTTGAAATTTTTGAATCAAAACATTAATTGATGATGTTATTTACGAAAATATGATGTAAAATTAAGAAAAATATTTTTGAAATTTTCAAAAATAACTAAAAAAAATTGAAAAAAGATTGAAAAAGATTTTGAAAGAGATAAGATTTTTTTTTAATTTGAAAATTTGATTTGACTCATAAAAACAACTAGATTTTAAAAATTTTTGAAAAAGTCAAATCTAATTTTCGAAATTTTAAGAGAGAAAAAGGGAAAGATATTTTTTTTTGATTTTTTGAATTTTTAATGATGAGAGAGAAACATGAAAATGATGTAATGCATGAAAATTTTTAGATCAAAACAATGAATGCATGCAAGAACACTATGGATGTCAAGATGAACACCAAGAACACTATGAAGATCAAGAACATATTTTTGAAAAATTTTTTATGCAAAGAAAACATGTAAGACACCAAACTTAGAAATCTTTAATGCTTAGGCACTAAGAATTCAAGAATGCATATGAAAAACACCATACAACACAAAACAAGAAAACATCAAGATCAAACAAGAAGACTTACCAAGAACAACTTGAAGATCATGAAGAACACTATGAATGCATGAATTTTCGAAAAATGCAAGATGAATATGCAATTGACACCAAACTTATAACATGACTCAAGACTAAAACAAGAAACATGAAATATTTTTTGATTTTTATGATTTTATGATTTTTTTGTATTTTCTTTTAATTTTTTCGAAAATCATTTAGGAAAAGAAAAATAAGGATTCCAAAATTTTTAATATGAATTCCAGGAATCTTTTAGTCTAAAGCTCCAATCAAAGGGTCAGGCATGGCTTAATAGCCAGCCAAGCTTTAGTATGTAAATTACATCCATTGAGGTGATTAGTTGAAGACCAATCCCAAAGCAGTTTGGGTATGGCTTTACAGCCAGATAGGATTCAACATGTTTCATGAAACACTAGAATTCATTCTTAAAAATTCTGAAGAAAAATATATTTTCTTTTTGAAATCATTTTTTATTTTAAAAAAATTTTTTTTTTTCGAAAACAAAGGAGAAAATTTTTGAAAGATTTTTGAAATTTTTTTGAAAACTTTTTGAAAAGAAAACGAAAAGAAAGTTACCTAATCTGAGTAACAAGATGAACCGTCAGTTGTCCAAACTCGAACAATCACCGGCAACGGCGCCAAAAACTTGGTATGCAAAATTGTTACTCAGGTTGTGAATTATTGTTCGAAATTTATTCCCTGGCGATGGCACCAAAAACGGATGCACAGAACCATGGTCTAAACATATCTTCACAACTTCGCATAACTAACTAGCAAGTGCACTGGGTCGTCCAAGTAATACCTTACGTGAGTAAGGGTCGAATCCCACGGAGATTGTTGGTGTGAAGCAAGCTATGGTCACTTTGTAAATCTCAGTCAGGCGGATATAAAATAGTTATGTAGTTTTCGAAATTTAGTAATAAAAGAAGGATAGAAATACTTATGTAGATCATTGGTGAGAATTTCAGATAAGCGTATGGAGATGCATTCGTTCCTCTGAACCTCCGCTTTCCTGCTGTCTTCATCCAATCCGTATTACTCCTTTCTATGGCTGGCTTTGTGTAAGGATGTCACCGGTGCCAATGGCTACTTTCAATCCTCTCGGGAAAATGGTCCAAATGCTCTGTCACAGCACGGCTAATCGTCTGGAGGCATCACCCTTGTCGTTGGTTGCATTCTATTCCTCTCTGTGAAAATGGTCCAATGTGCTGTCACTGCATGGCTAATCATCTTGGAGGTTCTCGATCATACTGGAATAGGATTTACTATCCTTTTGCATCTGTCACTACGCCCAGCACTCGCGAGTTTGGAGTTCGTCACCGTCATTCAATCCCAGAGTCCTACTCGGAATACCACGGACAAGGTTTAGACTTTCTGGACTCTCATGAATGCCGCCATCAATCTAGCTTATACCACGAAGATTCTGATTAAGAGATCTAAGAGATACTCATTCATTCTAATGTAGAACGGAAGTGGTTGTCAGGCACGCGTTCATAGGGAATGATGATGATTGTCATGTTCATCACATTCAGGTTGAAGTGCGAATGAATATCTTAGAAGCGAAATAAGATGAATTGAATAGAAAACAGTAGTACTTTGCATTAATCTTTGAGGAACAGCAGAGCTCCACACCTTAATCTATGGAGTACAGAAACTCTACTGTTGAAAATACATAAGTGATTATGGAGTTTATTGGTCTCGGCACCAGAGGGGAACCGGAGTAACCAAGACTACGAATACAATGATAAAAAGTTCTATTTATAATAAACTAGTCACTAGGGTTTACAGAAGTAAGTAATTGATGGAGAGGTCATTCTTGGAGTTGAACGCCAGCTTTTGTTCCAGTTTGGGCGTTGAACTCCACTTTGCAACTTGTTTCTGGCGCTGGACGCCAGAATTGGGCAGAGAGCTGAAGTTGAACGCCAGTTTGTGTCCTCTAAACTTGGGCAAAGTATGAACTATTATATATTTCTGGAAAGCCCTGGATGTCTACTTTCCAACGTAATTGGAAGCGCGCCATTTTGAGTTCTGTAGCTCCAGAAAATCCATTTTGAGTGCAGGGAGGTCAGAATCCAACAGCATCAGCAGTCCTTCTTCAACCTCTGAATCTGATTTTTGCTCAAGCCCCTCAATTTCAGCCAGAAAATACCTGAAATCACAGAAAAACACACAAACTCATATTAAAGTCCAGAAATGTGAATTTAACATAAAAACTAATGAAAACATCCCTAAAAGTAACCAGATTCTACTAAAAACATACTAAAAACAATGCCAAAAAGCGTATAAATTATCCGCTCATCATTCCTCCACCTCCTTGGTACTTTCTTCTTTGTTTCTTTTGAGGTTACCTTGCCCTCGGTGACCTCTTTTTCTAAAGGAATTGTGATGATGTCTTTACCTACCTCTAGAGGTTTAGGTTCCTCCAACTTTTCCTTGAGCTATGGCAATTGCTGTTTTCCTTGTTTATCAATTAAGGGGATCTCAGAATGAACTGGCTGTGCTTCAGTGCTTGTCTCCTCTTTCAGTGTCTCATTATCATTTGTGCTTAGTTTCTTGTCCTCTTGATCTATTTCTTGTGAGAGTTTGAAAACATTGAAGCTGAGTCGTTCATCATGGATTCTCAATATTAGCTCCCCTTTCTCTACATCGATGAGTGGTCTGGCTGTAGCTAGGAATGGTCTTCCCAATATGATTGGGTGAGTGTGACTCTCTTCCATGTCCAGGATGACAAAGTCTGTTGGGAGAAAGTATTTCCCAACCTTTAGCAACACATTTTCCACCACTCCTATTGCTTGCTTTTGAGTTTTGTCAGCCAGTCTGATGATTACATCTATGGGCATTATCTCATTGATCTGCAGCCTCTTCACCAGGGATAAGGGCAGTAAGTTGATGCTGGCCCCCAAATGACATAGTGCTCTATCGAATATAGTTTCACCTATGGCACAAGGGATGTGAAAACTCCCTGGGTCTCTCTTTTTGTAGGCAACTCAGGTTGAATAAGGGCACTACATTCCTTGTTCATCACTATAGTCTGGCCTCCATTGAGTGAGCTTTTCCTGGGAAGAAGTTCCTTCATATACTTGATGAATGTAGGCATTTGTTGAATTGCCTTGATGAATGGTATGTTTAGATGCAGAGATAGAAACAAGTCTAGGAACCTTGAGTATATTCTCTTTCTCACAGCACCATTGAGCAGTTGAGGGAAGGGTGCATAGAGCTTCAGCAACTCTTGTTGTGAGATTTCTGGTTCTTGGTGATCTCTATCCTCCTCCTTTGTTGAGTTGTCTTCAGGTTGTTCGAAAAGTTTGCCTTGCTTGTCTTCAGCCTCTTGATCACTTGTAGTGACCATTTTACAATCTTCCCATCTTACTTTCTTTGCTTCTCCTTTGGGGTTTTTCTCTGTGTCACTCGGGAAGCTATCGGTAGGTTTGGGAATCTTCTCAGCTAAACATCCCACCTGGAATTCCAGCTTTCTAATGGTCTCTCCCTGGTTCTTAATATTGGCTCGCACCTCCTCTTTGAACACCTTATTTTCTTAAATCTCTTGGCATATTCCTTCAAGTAAGGTTTCAATCTTAGAGAGCTTGTCATCAATTGATGGGTGATTCGGAGCAGATGCGCTGTTTTGGTTTTGATAGGCGTGTGGAGAAGTGTTGTTGTGGGGGTGTTGAGATGTCCTCTGTGTGAATTGTTGGTGAGCTGCATTGTTGTTGGAGTTGTAGCGTCTCTGGTCTTGGTTTTGATCTTGCTGACTTCTCCACCCAAAGTTTGGGTGGTTTCTCCATCCAGGATTGTAGGTCTTGGAGTATGGATCATAGTTTTGCCTTGGTGAATTCCCAATGTAGTTGGCTTGCTCCTGACTACCCTCTGCTTCTTCATTGACTCCTTCTTGGGTTGTTGATGAAGTTGAGATTGCTGCTACTTGGTTCCTCTCCATCTTCTTGGTGAGGTTAGCCAGCTGCTGGGTAATGAGCTTGTTTTGGGCCAATAGAGCATCTACATTGTTGAGCTGCATTACTCCTCTTGTGTTCCCTCTTTCGGAAGCATAGAAGTAGGCGTTCTCTGCTACTGTTTCAATGACATCTATAGCCTCCTCAATGGTTTTCTTCTTGTTCAAGGATCCTCCGGATGAATGGTCTACGGCCATCTTTGACTCATAAGAGAGCCCTTTGGTTCAAAGAATTCCTCCTCTTCCTCAGCACCAACCACTTTCTTTCCTCTTGCCTCCCTCCTTAATCTAAGGAAGGTCCTCTCAGGTTCAGAATCGAAGGAAGTTGAAGCCCCTCTTCTTCTCCCTGTCATACAACCATCAAGTGCAAGCAAGAAAAGATAGGTGTAGAAAGTATTTTTGTCAGAATTACTGTTAGTTGTGGGTGATGCAATATATCAAACAGTTAGTGGGTTAGCAAACAGAATTGAAAATAACAAAGAAAAATAGAAGAGTAGAGGGGGAAGGGAAGAAGTTTAACTAAAATAGAAAGTAAATCACTCAAACAGAAAATGAAATTCACAAAATAAAAATGCTCAATCTAGTGATCTTCCAATTTAACCATTGTTGATGCACAATCAATCACCGGCAACGGCACCATAAACTTGATGCGGGTGGAAACTGTCTCTCAACAAATTTCCTTCGGCAAGTGTACCGAATTTGTCATCAAGTAAAAACTCACAATAGAGTGAGGTCGAATCCCACAGGGATTGATTGATCAAGCAACTTTAATTAGAAGAATGTTCTAGTTGAGCGAATCCAGAATTTGGGTTGGGAATTGCAGAAAATAAAATGGCGGGAATGTAAATAACAGAAAAGTAAATGCTAGAATTAAAGGACTGGAAGTAAATGACTGAAATTAAATTGCAGAATTGTAAATGGGAATGGGGGATTTGCTCATAAAAGTAAATGGCAGAAATTAAAGAGAATGGGTAAGATCAGAGATGGGGAGTTCATTGGGCTTAGGAGATGTTGCAATTCTCCGGATCAAGTTCATTTTCATCTCTTCCTCAATCAATGCACTCATTGATCTCCTTGGCAATCTTAATTGATTGAATTACAAATTCAATCTCTCAAATCTTGATCAATAGCCAATTCCTTGGTCAATTGCTCATGAAAAGAGATGAAGTATGGTCACTGATTATACCACATGCATTTCCCAAATCAAGTATTGAGAGGGTTATAGTCACATACCCATCCAAACCCAATTTGGTCCAGCATGAGAAAGCATTTCTTACTTGATCTCTTCATTCCTCTTTCAAGACTCCTATATATACTACTTTTCTCAGCTTCTAGTTGGCTCTTCAAGTCTTGGGCCTTTGGATCTTGAGTTTGAAGCAGTTCTCTTCTTCATTTGGGCTTGGCTTTACTTGCAGAGAGAAAGTGTGAAGTGGGTAGAGACTTTAGCTCAGGACGTTAGGGGTGTTAACGTTTAGTGAAAATATGAGTTCGAGAATGTTAGTGACAATCAACTTTCTCACTAACGTTCCTAAGTAAAAGCCACGTTAACTTCAACGTTTAGTGGCATAAACGTTGCCACTAACGTTGCCTCTAAGTCCTTCGCACACGTTATTGAGACTTAACATTCCCAATAACTTTGAAAAGCCCCCTATGTTCCCACGTTAGAGCCCACGTTAACTTAGTTAACGTGGCTCTTTAACGTGCGCATGCCATCCTTCGAGAACGTTAGTGACACTCAACATTGTCACTAACATTCCAAGGTGCCCCTATGTCTCACGTAAGAGTCCACGTTAACTAGGTTCACGTGGCTTCTAACGTGGCCATGCTTAGCCATCCTCAACGTTAGTGACAATGTTGAATGT
Organism: Arachis ipaensis; assembly: GCF_000816755.2. Lineage (NCBI taxonomy): Eukaryota > Viridiplantae > Streptophyta > Magnoliopsida > Fabales > Fabaceae > Arachis > Arachis ipaensis. The sequence goes on from NC_029786.2 coordinate 38,847,489, forward strand.
CACTAACGTTGGCGTTTCTTTCACTCATCAACGTTAGCTTCCACGTTAACTAAGTTAACGTGGAAGTTAACGTGGCTCCTTGAGGGGTTGTGTGGTTGCTTCCAACGTTAGTGACAATGTTGGGTGTCACTAACGTTGTCGACCACTCTTGCTTCTTACATTAGCTCCCACGTTAACCAAGTTAACGTGAGAGTTAACGTGTTATGTTTCTCCTTAGGCCAACGTTAGTGACAATGTTGAATGTCACTAATGTTGGCATTTCTTCCCCCTTTTAACATTAGAGGCCACGTTAACTAAGTTAACGTGGACTCTAACATGGCCACTTATGAGCATTTGCCAACATTAGTGACAATGTTAAGTGTCACTAACGTTGGCTCAACTTCCCCTCTCCACGTTAGAGTTCACGTTAACTTAGTTAACGTGACTCTTAACGTGGTCAATGATGGCTTCGAGAGTGTTATTGGCAATCACTTTTCTCATTAACTTTGCAAGTTACCTCCCATTCCTTGCTTCCTTTGGTCTTGAAATCAAGCAATAGAGTGCATCAAAGTTCTAGTCCAAGTTATGGGTAATGCAACATACGATTTGTCACTAAACTCATGCAAAAACCTCATGAAATAATGTAAAATGCACAATGTATGCTTGAATCAAGGTGCAAGTGAATATATACCCAAAACTAGCTTATTTCCTAAGGGAATGCATGAAACTAACCTAAAAATAGTAAAGAAAAGGTCAGTGAAACTGGCCAAGATGCCCTGGCATCATTTATAATGTAAATTAGAAATAATTGATCGAACTTAGCAATATGATTATAAATAATGTTCCTAAATATTTTTAATAGAGTATATTTGATTTCAAAATTATTCTACCCTTCAATTTTATCAAAATATCTATTCATATATATCTATATTACTTTATAAAATCCCTAATTTCTAACCCTAATTCCCAAATCCCAGAAACCCTAACCCTAACTCCCTCACCCCACTCAGCCGCACCCCCAGTTTCCCCCTTTCCTTTCCTAAACGCAAAACTCATTCACACAGAACTGAAAAAGAAGCACAGAGAGAGAGTGGGATCCGAGAGAAGAGGGAAGAGCATCGCCGGAGGGGGCTTGGCACCGTCGCCGCCTCCGTTCGTCGGGCCCTGCTACGCCGTCGCCACCATCCCCAGCGTCGCCCAGCCTTGCCCGCGCTGCAGTGCCTCCTGTCAGCCATTTGTGGAGCCGCGGAGAGCATCGCCGTTGAAGCCATGCCGTCGCAGAAGGAGCCAGAGGAGGGAGACGAGCCCGAGCCAAGAGCAGGAGGAGGAAGGCGTCGCTGTGTCTCCCGTCGCCGTCGCCGTCGGGCTGAGGGAAAACGGAGGTTCGTAGTGGAGTGAGAGAAAGAGAGCAAAGGCGCGACAGAGAAGGGAGGTGTTTCGCGCTGCCGTCGCCACCGATTTGCCGCCGCTGAAGCTTCCCGTGATGCCATCAATCTGAGGTTGAACCGTCGCCACCGTTGTGTTGTCAAGAAGAGACAGCTTGCGCCGCACCTCTGTCACTATTGACCCATCGAAGCTAGCACGAGAGAAGAGGAGGAAGGGATGCTATCTCACGCCGTCACCGTCGCTTCTCGTTGACACAGCCGTTGAGACCTCTCCTACTGTTGGAATTGCAAACTGAGGAGGAAGGAGGAGTTGATTCTGTTGCGGTTGCTGCCACTAGTAATGAGAAGAGAAGGAAGCTCGTGACAGGGAAGATGAAAAGGACACGTTGCTACCGTTGTCAGCCGTCGCAGTTGTTGAAGCCACCAACATAGCCACTGTTGTCATCAGAGAACCACCGTTAGAGCTGTCGTGCCATTGTCGCCGCTCTGGATTTGCTCCGCCGTTGAACCCAGCTAAGGAAGAAGAGACAGAACATGACGGGAGAGGGAGGGGGGACCGCTTCCACCGCTGCTTGGGTCGCTATGGTACAAGCTGCTGTGTTTAGTTATTTCTGTAAATTTCGACACTCTGAGATAGGGGATTTATTTCAAAATTAACAGTTTTAACTTATGAATGCCAATGAGGTTTAGTGAGTAATTGCAAATAATTCATAATTATGATTAATTGATAGAAATAAGCTTGATTGATTTGAGATTGTGAAATTTGGATTAAGTTTGGTATTGAGATGATTTTCTAGTATTTCAACTAATTTATTGATTTTAGAGTGTGGCTGTGAATATCATTGGGTGTTCTTGTTGTGAGTGATAGATTAATTGATAAGATTAATTCTGGTTGAGGCTATGATTGATATCGGTTTTCTGATTTTGATGTAATTGTTGAAAATTCTGATTTTAGGGGATTATGCTAAATTGGTTGAGATGTGGCTATATTCTAATTATTGAAAATAAGTGCTTGCTGTTGATTTTAGTTATCTGATATATATGAATGGCTGTGAATTTGACTTGTGATTGGCTGAAATTCATTTTGGTGGTTATTGAAGGATTAAAACTTAAAGGATTAAACTGTCTTGAGAACCTGATTTTCTGAAAAAACATAGTAAATTTTAAGAGTATATAAATAATTTTATAATGGTTAGACTAATTTTTTGTGTCATGATTTATTGATTCTGACTTGGCTGTGATTGTGGCCGGTTTCATGGTTGTAAGTGATTAATTGATGATATTGATTTTGATTTGAGGCTGTAACTGTTACCGATTTTCTGATTGTTTGGAATTACTGAGAATCCTGTTATTTGATTATGTTGAGCTGGTTGTTATAGGCTGGTTTGCCTGATGGTTGCAAATTGACTGAAATTCTGTTCTTGGATGGATTTATGTTGGATTGAATGATGTGCTGGTTATTTGATATATTATAATGGTAGTGGATTTGGTTGGTGACTGATTAAAGATTGGTTTGGGAGATTAGTTATGAGTTTTTAAAGTTAGACTGGTTTACTTTTAGAAAAAATGATGACTGGGTGAAATTATGATTTTAATTGATTAAAGGATGTTAGTTCTTAAACTGAATTATGATGAGATGATTATTGAGAATCTGTTATGGAAGTTGCTGATAAATGGATGGAGAATTGATTGTGTTTAATTTTGAAAGGATTTTATGATAAATGAAAAGTAAATATGAAATGATGAGATTGGATTGATGGATTAGCAGAAATTGTGGAGTATGATTGATTTGTTAAATATTATGAATTGTGAATGTATGATTGATTGAGAATTATCTGGTTGAAATTTGTTGGGAAAAGGACTGGTGATTTGTGGAGAAAGAGGTAAGGGGGGCGTGTTTAATTTTGAAAGGATTTTATGATAAATGAAAAGTAAATATGAAATGATGAGATTGGATTGATGGATTAGCAGAAATTGTGGAGTATGATTGATTTGTTAAATATTATGAATTGTGAATGTATGATTGATTGAGAATTATCTGGTTGAAATTTGTTGGGAAAAGGACTGGTGATTTGTGGAGAAAGAGGGAACCCGTAAGGGTGGCTAAGTCCGAGTTTTAGGGGAGGTGCTGCCGAAATTTTATAAAAAATCTGAGGTTTCATTTGAAAAGTTATTTTAGAAGCTTTGAATTTGGAAAATTATATTACTTGAGCTTTATTTAGTTTAGAAAAGAATTAAAATATTTTGAGTCCAATTTACCAAGGAAAGGAATTATGTTTCGAACTTGAATTATTTAAGAAAAAATTATGTTTTGAATTTGATTCAAAATAGAAAGAGTTATGTTTTGGGCTTCAAATAAAGGATTACCTTTTTAGAAATTTAGTGAAATAATAATATTTGAATTTGAATAGTGATGAGTATTTTGGTGAAAAATAAATTTCTCCCAAAACACACAAATCTAACCGGCAAGTGCACCGGGTCGCATCAAGTAATAAAAACTCACGGGAGTGAGGTCGATCCCACAGGGATTGAAGGATTGAGCAATTTTAGTTTAGTGGTTGATTTAGTCAAGCGAATCGAGTGTTGGTTGGGTGATTTTGTGACTTGCAGAATTAAATTGCATTGAAGTAAAGAGAACAAGAAATAAATTGCTGAAACGTAAAGGACAAGAAATTAAATAGCAGAAACTTAAAGTGCAAGAAATGTAAATTACGGAATCTTAAAGTGCAAGAAATGTAAATTGCTTGAAATGTAAAGGGGATTGGGGAATGGATTTGCAGAATTTAAACAAAGAAAAGTTGAATTGCATTAAACAGAATAGGGAAAGGGAATTGAGATTGAACCAGATATGAAGCAGAAAAGTAAATGAACATAGAAAGGAAAGAAACAGAATGTAAATTGGGGATTTAGATCTCAGGACCCAGAGACTAGAAAACCAAGTCTAGATCTCAATGCCTTCCTAGATCCAACAAGAACAATTGCAAAGAAGATGTAAATTGCAGAGAAAAGAGATGAAGAGCAATTAACAGAAAATTAAATTCAATTATGCAGTAAGTAAAGCAGAGGGATCCAAGGATGAGATTGAAACAGAATTTCTTCAATTCTCCAACCCAAGATCCAAGACAAATGTAAAATGAAATTGAAAGCAATGAAAACAAGAAATTAAAGTTCACTCAAGTTCAAAAGCTCTCCGAAAACTATTATGAAAATTCTAAAAGGAAAGCTCCTTTTAATAACTTGAATTCTATCCTATTTATACACTTTCCAAAATGATCTTCAAGCCTTGAGTTGGGCCTTTGTTCTTGGTGGAATTGGGTTGAAAGAGGCCTTGGTTGATTACTCTTGAAGTTTGAAGAAGAACCGAAGTGAACCAATTGAACCGGTTTTGAAGTTAGCCATAGTTGGTTCTAACGTTAGGGCCAAAGTTAGGGGTCTAACTTTGACCCTAACTTTTCATAGCAGCAAGCATGATTTCCTGGTTTGGACGTTGGTGCCAACGTTAGGGGTCAAGTTAGGGGGCTAACGTTGGCGCAAATGTTGGCCCTTCTCCCTTTGTAATTCATGTGCCAACGTTAGCCTCGAAGTTAGGGGGCTAACGTTGGCGCAAACGTTGGCTGGCCCAGGGATGAGTTTCAAGTTTCTCTTGCCAACGTTAGCCTCCAAGTTAGGGGGCTAACGTTGGAGCTAACGTTGGCCTCTTCCTTGCAATGTCATGTGCCAACGTTAGCCTCCAAGTTAGGGGGCTAACGTTGGAGCTAACGTTGGCCTCTTCCTTGCAATGTCATGTGCCAACGTTAGCCTCCAAGTTAGGGGGCTAACGTTGGAGCTAACGTTGGCCTCTTCCTTGCAATGTCATGTGCCAACGTTAGCCTCCAAGTTAGGGGGCTAACGTTGGGGCTAACTTCATGCCTCCAGGATCAACTTCCATTCTTCACTTCTAGCCATTCCTCTTTGCTTCAACCTTTCTCCAAGCTTTCTTCACCTATCATTAATCAACCAAACTCATCAAAGCTATGCTCATAATCATGAGATATTCATTCTATCATAATATGTGTCAATTTTAGCATAAAACCTCATGAAATAGCATGAATTCATACATGGTTGATTAAATCAAAGGAAACATGAAAATCTACCCAATTGGCTTGCTTATGGCTCAAGAAAGTGCATAATTCAATTAAAAACAAAA
>NC_029786.2:38858252-38859278 GCF_000816755.2 Arachis ipaensis
TCTTTTTGTTTTTCTTTCTAACCAAGGATTTTAATTCAATTGAGATTCATAGACAGTAGCCACTCTTTACTTAGAAGGAGATATCCTAGCTCTTTATTCACTAAAAGTGAGCTATTATACAATCACACACACACCACCACTTACTTTTATTCCACTTCTAACTAACAGAGACTATTATTCTTCACATTCAAACTGTTCTTTTATTGAATTTAAAGATGCAGGGGACAACACATGCTTTTTGTCAAGTGAAAATAACATACAAGTACACACATAAACTAGCCTATTTATTTTAAAAGAAACACACACAATGCAAAGATTTTAAAACGGATTATTTAGAAATGCAAAGACACTTTAGAACAGATAGAATGCATGCTTTTTCTTTGAACAAGGAGCAAGTCCACCTTTCATTTATCATGCCTCTTCTTCCTCCTTTCATACACTTGGCTGCTAGTGTTCCCACCATCCTTGTTTGGTGCTTGTTGATCTTGCCAAAAGCCAGCCCTATTCATAACCTCTTCCACTCTATCTTCAAGTCTCATAGCCCTGTTCACTTCCATCTCACTTCTCATTTTGAAAAATTCATCAAAAGTTGGGAATGCCGGATCCATGTTGTGCATATGTTCTCCAATATAGTTTAGTTTGATTTGGCTATTGACATTATAATCGGCTTGCACTTCATACCTTACTTCTTGGAGTGTTGTGAACTCCTTGAAAGCCTTCAAACTTTCAGCTTGCATTTGTTCCAACTTCCCAAAAGATTCATGAGATTGAAAGGCATGTTCTTCTTGCATCGCAAGAAATCTTGACTCGAATTCATTTTGTTTGTTGATTATTCTTAGCTCTCTTTCTTCTTGTGCTTGTTGGTTTTGCAAGTACAGAGAATGGTATTCCTCTTGCCTCTCTTGGATTCTCGTGTACTGTTGAGACAATCTCCCTATTGCTTCTTGCATTTGAGTCATATCCATATTGCCATGTGAGAAAAAGTGTGGCTGTTCCTCCTCCTCTTGTGGCTCTTCTTCTATGTGT
>NC_029786.2:38860197-38861681 GCF_000816755.2 Arachis ipaensis
AATTATGACCTGCTAGTCTTTCTAGCATCTGGTCTATGAATGGTAAAGGAAAATGATCATTCCTGGTGGCTGTATTGAGCCTTCTGTAACATGCGCCACTGCGCCACCCTGTAACTGTTCTTGTAGGAACCAGTTCATTTTTTTCATTATGAATCACTGTCATGCCTCCCTTTTTTGGGAACAGGGCTCACAGGACTCACCCAAGGGCTGTCAGAGATGGGATAAATAATCCCAGCCTCCCATAATTTAGTGACTTCCTTCAGCACGACTTCCTTTATAGCTGAATTTAGTCGCCTTTGTGGTTGTACCACTAGTTTGGCATCATCCTCCAGCAGCATTTTGTGCATGCATCGGGTCGGGCTAATGCCCTTAAGGTCACTCCACCCAAGAGCTGTCTTGTGTGTCCTTAGCACTTGAATAAGTGCTTCCTCTTCCTGTGAATTTAAAGCAGAGCTTATGATCACTGGAAAGGTGTCACCTTCTCCTAGAAATGCGTATTTCAAGGATGGTGGCAGTGGCTTGAGCTCTGGTTTAGGAGGTTTTTCCTCTTTCAAAAGAAAGTTCATTCTTGGTTGGTTCTTCAACTACTTCATTTCCTTTTTTTGGAATTTTTAGTTGTTCCTCCTTTGCCTGAGTTTGCTTTGAGGCTTCCTTTGACTGTTCCTCTTCTTGCTTCTTTGTAGTGGCATTGTTGCTTGTCAATGCTCTCCCACTTCTCAATTGTATTGCCTTGCATTCTTCCTTGGGATTTGGAATTGTGTCACTGGGCAGTGAGTTTGAAGGTCTCTTAACAGATACTTGCTTGGAGAGTTGCCCCATCTGTCTCTCTAGGCTCTTTATAGAGGCTTCCTGATTTTTGGCTATCATTTCTTGGTGTTTCAACATTTTGTCTATCATGGCTTCCAAGTGAGTGATTCTTTGGGCTTCAGGTGATACTTGAGGTGGGTTATGAGATGTGGGTGGTGGATGGGAGGCACTTTGGTTGGTGGATTGGTTATTAGATTGGTATTGGTTGATGTTGGGGTAGTTGTTTTGAGGTTTTCTGAAGGGGTTTTGGTTAGTCTGCTGCTGGTTGTGATTTTGGTTATTTCTTGGATTGTGTTGGTTTGAGTTCCTCTGCCATGGTTGTTGGTTTTGGGTGTAGTTATCTCCCCATCTGAGGTTTGGGTGGTTCTTCCAGGATGGATTGTATGTATCACCATACACTTCATTTGGTCCTTGGTTGTGCATATACTGAACTTGCTCTTGTTGTTGTTCTTCTTGAGTTTCTTCACTCTGTCCCCATGTGGTTGATGGTTGGCTAGTGTTGATTTTTCTGTGGTTGTGTAATTTTTCTGGGCATCATTTAAAACGCGAATGGCATAATAAATTACATGCAGAAGCTTGTCATGCCTCTGTCCCAGTACTGCACCAATGGCATGATTACTGGCATCACACATTAACTCAAATGGCAATGTCCAGTCTGGTGCAGAAATGACTGGTGC
>NC_029786.2:38872366-38873342 GCF_000816755.2 Arachis ipaensis
CCTTTTTCTTGGCCACAACATCATAGAAGTGGTCTTGATGGGCTTTGGAGATGAACCTTTCCATCTCCCATGACTCGGATGAGGAAGCTTTTATCTTCCCTTTCCCTCTTCTAGAGGATTCTCCGGTCTTAGGTGCCATCAATGGTAATGGAAAAACAAAAAAGCTATGCTTTTACCACACCAAACTTAGAATATTGCTCGCCCTCGAGCAATAAACAAAAGAATAGAAGAAGAAGAAGAAATATGGAGAGGGAGAGGGAGATGTGGTTTCGGCTAAGGAGAGTGTAGAGGGGTGTGTTGTGTGAATTAGGTGAAGAATGGAGGTCTTTATATAGGGAAGGGAGGTGGGGTATTGTTTCGGCCATATGGGTGGGTTTGGAAGGGAAATTGGTTTTGAATTTTGAAGGTAGGTGGAGTTTATGAGGTAGGTTTATGGGGAAGAGGAGATGGATGTGAGTGGTGAAGGTTTAGTGGGGAAGAGAGATTGAGGTGATTGGTGAGGGGTTTTTAGGGAAGAGTGTTTGTGGGGTTGTGTGAAAGAGAGTGGTGAGAAGAGGTGAGTGGAGGTAGGTGGGGATCCTGTGGGGTCCACAGATCCTGAGATGATCCTGTGGGGTCCACAGATCCTGAGTGGATCCTGTGGGGTCCACAGATCCTGAGGTGTCAAGGCATTTACATCCCTGCACCAATTTAGGCATGCAAAATGCCCTTGCACACAACTCTGGGCGTTCAGCGCCAGGTTGGTGGCAATTTTGGGCGTTCAACGCCCATTTGCTGCCATTTCTGGCGTTGAACGCCTGAACCATGCTTGTTCTGGGCGTTCAGCGCCAGAATGCTCCCATTCTGGGCGTTCAGCGCCAGAACTATGCTCTGTTCTGGCGTTTGAACGCCAGACAGATGCTCCTCCAGGGTGTGATTTTTCTTCTGCTGTTTTTGATTCCTGTTTTTGATTTTTTTGTTTATTTTGTGACTCTAC
>NC_029786.2:38874584-38874747 GCF_000816755.2 Arachis ipaensis
CAGCTTGCATTCCATGCAGACTCTGAGAAATCATATTGACTTGCTGAGTCAATATTTTGTTCTGAGCCAATATGACATTCAAAGTATCAACTTCAAGAACTCCCTTCTTCATAGGCGTCCCATTATTCATAGGATTCCTTTCAGAAGTGTACATGAACTGGTT
>NC_029786.2:38878836-38879167 GCF_000816755.2 Arachis ipaensis
AGATTTTCAAATTGAAAATTTGATTTGACTCATGAGAAACAATTTGATTTTAAAAATTTTTGAAAAAGTCAATCCAATTTTCGAATTTGATGAGAGAAAAAGGGAAAAATATTTTTTTGATTTTTGAAATTTTTATGAAAACATGAAACTTATGCAATGCATGAAATTTTTAGATCAAAACATGTGATGCTCGCAAGAATGCTATGAATGTCAAGATGAACACCAAGAACACTTTGAATGCCAAGATGACCATCATAGACACAATTTTGAAAAACTTTTAATGCAAAGAAAACATGCAAGACACCAAACTTAGAATTCTTTAATGCTTACG
>NC_029786.2:38880061-38888135 GCF_000816755.2 Arachis ipaensis
TCAAGATCAAACAAGAAGACTTATCAAGAACAACTTGAAGATCATGAAGAACACTATGAATGCATGATATTTTCGAAAAAAAATGCAAGATGCATATGCAATTGACACCAAACTTATGATATGACTCAAGACTCAAATAAGAAACACAAAATATTTTTGATTTTTATGATTTTCTAATTTTTTTGGATTTTTTTTTATATTTTTCGAAAAATTATTTTGAAAAAGGAAAATAAGGATTCCAAAATTTTTAGTATGAATTCCAGGAATCTTGCCATGTTAGTCTAAAGCTTCAGTCCAGGAATTAGACATGGCTCACTAGCCAGCCAAGCTTTCAATGAAAGCTCCAGTCCAAAACACTAGACATGGCCAATGGCCAGCCAAGCTTCAGCAGATATGGATACTTTTCAAGTATAGAACAACTAAGTGTGTGAGAATCTCTTCTTTTGTGATGGTAAGTTGAAACCCCAGTCCAAAAGATTAGACATGGCTTACAGCCAGCCAGGATTCAACAAATCATCATGAAGCACTAGAATTCATTCTTAAAAATTTTGAATAAAATTTTTTTTGAAAACATTTTTTTTTTTCGAAAACAAAGAAGAATTTTTGAAAGATTTTTGAAAAATTTTTGAAAACAAAACAAAAAGAAAATTACCTAATCTGAGCAACAAGATGAACCGTCAGTTGTCAATAGCATGAAAAATCTCTGAATGAAATAAAATCTCAAGCATAAGTGAAATTGTAGGAATATACAAGGTAAATGTGATGAAATAGATAATACTAACTGAAGTTGTGATTATGAGCATTATTAGCACACTTAGTATATTATGATCATCTTGTATGTTACTTTGATGCACTTGTTTGTTTGATGATAGGCAAAGCAGAAGCAGAGGAAATCAAGGAGGTGGTGGCTTTAGTGCCAATGTTGGCATACTAACGCCAGGGATAACGTTGATCAAGGATGAATTGTGGCGTTAGTGGCAAAGTTAGCACACTAATGCCAATACTAACGTGATGTCCAGCGTTGCCAACACTAACGTTGCCACACTAACGTTTTCGACAGATGCATGAAAAAAATTGGCGGCGACGCGTACGCCTGGGGCGACGCATATGTGTGAGAAGAGCGTTAACGCGCTAATGCTATGTCACTAACGCCAGTGTAAATGCCAGCGATGAAGGTCACACGTATGCATGGGCGACGCGTATGCGTGACATGGCCAAAAACAGTGATGACGTGTACGTGTGGGTGACGCGTACGCGTGACTGGAAAGCATTAGTGACAACATTAGCATGTTAACGCCAGAAAGGGTCTGGGAGCATTTTCTTAGCATTAGCAACGCCAATAACGCCCCAGATAACGTCAATCCACCCCTGGAGCGTGCATTCAATTTTCAAGCAAGCAGAGCCCATTAATATTATTCAATCAAAGTGGTGCACGAAATTGTGTTCCACGTTCTTTGTACTTGTGTGAGAGTAACAATATATAATTGTATTGAATCCTCATTGTGGCTCTATGTGTGGACACAACTCTGTTCAACTAACCAGCAAGTGCACTGGGTCGTCCAAGTAATACCTTACGTGAGTAAGGGTCGAATCCCACGGAGATTGTTGGTATGAAGCAAGCTATGGTCACCTTGTAAATCTCAGTCAGGCAGATATAAAGTGATAATGGAGTTTTCGAAATTTAATAATAGAATAGGGATAGAGATACTTATGTAATTCATTGGTGAGAATTTCAGATAAGAGAATGGAGATGCTTTTCGTTCCTCTGAACCTCTGCTTTCCTGCTATCTTCATCCAATCAGTCTTACTCCTTTCCATGGCTGGCTTTATGTGATACATCACCACTGTCAATGGCTACTTTCGGTCATCTCTCGGGAAAATGATCCAATGCCCTGTCACGGCACGGCTAATCGTCTGGAGGCATCACCCTTGCCAATGGCTTCATCTTATCCTCTCAGTGAATAATATGCTCACGCACCCTGTCACGGCACGGCTATTCATCGGTCGGTTCTCGATCATGCTGGAATAGGATTCACCCTCCTTTTGCGTCTGTCACTAACGCCCAACAATCGCGAGTTTGAAGCTCGTCACAGTCATTCAATCATTGAATCCTACTCGGAATACCACAGACAAGGTTTAGACCTTCCAGATTCTCTTGAATGTCGCCATCATTCTAGCTTACGCCACGAAGATTCCGGTTAAGAGATCTAAGAGATATTCATTCTAGCTTAATTCATGTAGAACAGAAGTGTTTCTCAGGCACGCGTTCATAAGGGAGAAGGATGACGAGCGTCACACATAATCATCACCTTCATCACGTTATTGGGTGCGAATGCAAACTTTAGAGAATCAAAATCCGTTTGCTTTTCATTTCAATTTGTATTGTAGAAAAGCCTATATATATGGATTAGTTTTTACAGAGAAAGGGGGCATTGAGAGAGTGAAGACCAATTCGAAATTCTTTGAATTGGCACACTCCACCGGGAGTGGGTCTTCGGACCCCTTCCTTCATACACTCTTCTTCTCTTCCACTTCGTTTCTTACTTTGTAATAGTTTAGTTATAAATCTTTGATTTTCATTTATGAATCTTTAACTTCCATTTTAGTTATAAATCTTTAATTCTCAGTTTTACTTTCATGCACTTTAATTTTCTTTTGAGTTTTTTTAGAGCAATGATCAATTAACCCCCACTCATTTGGGAAAGGAGCTCTGTTTCAATTTTGATTGAATTGATGTTTATTTCTTCTTCATTCTATCTTCATGGATATCTAATAGAATCCTTGCAAGAGAGTTTTGTTCTTCAAAGATCCTTGGATCTATTAGAATCATATTGTGAGCCTCGGAAGAGGGATCATAGGGTTCAGTTTGAGCTCTCTTGGCATAATGAAGTTGATCTTGATTTAGAGATTAGTATGTGACATGTAATCGCTCTAATATTGGGGTCTTTGGATTTATGTAGTGTGAGGTTAGAAATCAATCTGCTTGTTATAGCTAAGGGAAAGCTTTTGTGCTTCGTAGATCCATTCACTACCGGAAGGCAGTTTGGATCTACTTAAATCTCTATGTGAGCCTTGGAAAAGGGATCATAGGATTCAATTTAAAGCTTCTTCCTCATAACTATTTTGATCAACACATTCTTAGTTGGTACGTGACATATAACCTCTTTGAATTGAGATCCTAAGGGTTGTGTGGCTTATGGATTAGAAACTTGAGCTTAACCTCTTCTTCTCATGAACAATTAGATCAAGGAATTGGCAATTGATTATGTTAAGAGAAACTGGGTTGCCAAAGAATTAGAACTCAATTATTTACAATCCACCATAGATCTACTTCATATGATTGAGAAGGAGTGAGACTCATTGATTCAAAAGGAATCAACATCTCCAATCCCTTATGTTTTCTATCTTTAATTTCCGTCATTTACTTTCTCGTCATTTAATTTCTTGTACTTTTTATTCCTTGCAATTTACTTTCCAGCACTTTATTTTTCTTGCACTTTACATTTATGCCGTCTACTTTCCTTGTTCTTTATTGCTTTCTTTTAATTTCAAGTCATTGACATTTCTTGTCTAATCATCATTCAACTATGTTCGTCTAACTAGAATAATCGACTTACTATTGATTGCTTAATCCTTTAATCTTCGTGGGATCGACCTCACTCTTGTGAGTTTTATTACTTGATAAGACCCGGTATACTTGCTGGTAGTTAAAACGGAAAGTTAATTTCTTTTATCATCAAGCTGCTGCATTGTATGTGTACGTATACATACCATACGCGGCCATGCGTTTCTTCCTAGTGCGCATGCGTACGTGGGAATGGAGCCGTGTGTGCGAAATGGGCCACGTACGCACAACCTCGGGGTTTTTGCGTACGTGAACTCCCTCATACACGGCCAGTCATTTTTGTCTGGTAGGCGTGCGTACGCGGGAAGGCTGATGCATACGTGACATGGTCCGAACACGCACTCACGTGTACGCGTGACCCTGTTTTCAGCAAATATGAGTTTTGTGTTTTTAAAACCAAATTATAAACCTCTAAGCCTCTATTATCATCCTTTTAACCCTAAATCCCAATAGTATGCCTAGTAATGAGAAAAAGCTAGGAAAGGTAGAAACTTGTGGATGAAGTAAGGAGAGAATTAATGATGAATCATGATTAATGATGATTGTATAAGTTACTGAGGATGATGATGGAAGTGTTGTGTGTGCCTTGAGCCGAATGGCTGTATTTGATAATGAGTTATGGTTGGTTATGGATTTTGTTATGAGTCGGATTATGTTGATGCGCAACAGAGAGACAATGTCCGGATTAGCTACCAGACATGTCGGGTTTGGCTTAATAACCAACAGATGAGACTCATCATCCATAGGATAGACATACATCATCTACATATGTTTGAATTGTTTAGTTTTGCTTAATTGCTTTAGTTTGCCTAATTGTACATGTTTCACGATTATTTGCTAATTGACTTACTTGCCTTACTTGTGTATTACTTGTCTGTATTGTTTGTGTTTGATTCAGTTCTTTGGTTAGTCGGATTGGGAGCTGGTGAAGTATGAAGGATATTGTGTTAGAATTAGAATTCCCTATGATAGTTGCCAAGTTATGAATTAGAGGGTGTGTAGAAACTCCACACCTTAATCTATGGTGTGTAGAAACTCTACCGTTGAAAATACATAAGAACAAGGTCTAGGCATGGCCGAGAGGCCAGCCTCCAAAACGTGATCAAAGGATCAAAAGATAATCCAAAGATGATCAAAAGGTAGATGTAAATACAATAGTAAAAAGTCCTATTTATACTAAACTAGTTACTAGGGTTTACAAAGATAAGTAAATGATGTAGAAATCTGCTTCCGGGCCCACTTGGTGTGTGCTTAGACTGAGCATTGAAGCTTTCACGTGTAGAGGTCTTCCTTGGGGTTAAACGCCAGTTTGTAACCTATTTCTGGCGTTTAACTCTGCTTTGCAACCTGTTTCTGGCGTTTAACTCCAGAATAGGGCAGAAAGCTGGCGTTAAATGTCAGTTTGCGTCGTCTAAACTCGGGCAAAGTATGGACTATTATATATTTCTTGAAAGCTCTAGATGTCTAATTTCCAACGCAATTAAGAACGCGCCATTTGGACTTCTGTAGCTCCAGAAAATCCACTTTGAGTGCAGGGAGGTCAGAATCCAACAGCATCTGCAGTCCTTCTTCAGCCTCTTAATCAGATTTTTGCTCAAGGAAAAAGCTAGGAAAGGTAGAAACTTGTGGATGAAGTAAGGAGAGAATTAATGATGAATCATGATTAATGATGATTGTATAAGTTACTGAGGATGATGATGGAAGTGTTGTGTGTGCCTTGAGCCGAATGGCTGTATTTGATAATGAGTTATGGTTGGTTATGGATTTTGTTATGAGTCGGATTATGTTGATGCGCAACAGAGAGACAATGTCCGGATTAGCTACCAGACATGTCGGGTTTGGCTTAATAACCAACAGATGAGACTCATCATCCATAGGATAGACATACATCATCTACATATGTTTGAATTGTTTAGTTTTGCTTAATTGCTTTAGTTTGCCTAATTGTACATGTTTCACGATTATTTGCTAATTGACTTACTTGCCTTACTTGTGTATTACTTGTCTGTATTGTTTGTGTTTGATTCAGTTCTTTGGTTAGTCGGATTGGGAGCTGGTGAAGTATGAAGGATATTGTGTTAGAATTAGAATTCCCTATGATAGTTGCCAAGTTATGAATTAGAGGGAACTTAGGATGGATATGACGAGATAAGAAGTTTAGGATGCCTAGTTAATTTATATTATAGTGCATTGTATTTATTTGGCACTTTTACCATACTGGGAACCCATGTGTCGGGGGTTCTCATTCCATATATATTTTCTATTTTCAGATGCAGGTCCTGGCGCTCAACAGTGAACTGGATTTATCTGAATAACGGCAGAGTTTATCTGATTCTGTTTTGTGCTTTTAGATATCTCCCTATATTTTGTAATGAAAATTATGATGTATGTATGTATTCTTTTGAAAGATGCCTATTGAGGCTTTGATAGATTTTAGGAGAGATAGGAAATTTCTATTGTCAACTATTTTAACTCTGTAACCCAAGTCCACGTAAACTTCGCAGGTCACGACTAGTGGCTAGTATACTTATATTTATGCATATTCAGTTTTATTCTATTTCTTCCTCATATGCTTTAGTTATTTCATCCGTTAGCCGAATGCGTTGAATTTTTCTATACTTCGTTACGAGAGTGTCTTTCATTTGAGATTTTAATTTATTCCTTCTCAGGCTTTGGTGCACGAAATCGGTGATCGTTTATTCCTTGGTAACGGTGCTGAAAACTTAATACGCACGTTCATAATCTTAATTCTTTGTCACAACTTCGCACAACTAACCAGCAAGTGCACTGGGTCATCCAAGTAATAAACCTTACGTGAGTAAGGGTCGATCCCACGGAGATTGTTGGCTTGAAGCAAGCTATGGTCACCTTGTAAATCTCAGTCAGGCGGATTCAATAGGTTATGGAGATTTGATAATTAAAAGTTAAATAAAATATAAAATAGGATGGAGATACTTATGCAATTCATTGGTGAGAATTTCAGATAAGTGTATGGAGATGCTTTTGTTCCTTCTAAACCTCTGCTTTCCTGTTGTCTTCATCTAATCATTCATACTCCTTTCTATGGCAAGCTTATGTTGGGCATCACCGTTGTCAATGGCTACATCCCGTCCTCTCAGTGAAAATGGTCCAAAATGCGCTGTCACCGCACGGCTAATCATCTGTCGGTTCTCGGTCATACTGGAATAGGATTCAGTAATCCTTTTGCGTTTGTCACTACGCCCAGCACTCGCGAGTTTCAAGCTCGTCACAGCCATCCCTTCCCAGATCCTACTCGGAATACCACAGACAAGGTTTAGACTTTCCGAATCTCAGGAATGGCCGCCAATAATTCTAGCCTATACCACGAAGACTCTGATCTCATGGAATGGAAGGCTCGGTTGTCAGGCGAGGCAACCATGCGTCATGAACCAGGAGGCTAAGAGATACGCACTCAAGCTATTGCAAGTAGAACGGAAGTGGTTGTCAGGCACGCGTTCATAGGTGAGAATGATGATGAGTGTCACGGATCATCACATTCGTCAGGTTGAAGAACGAGTGTATATCTTAGAGAAGAAATAGGCTTGAGTTGAATAGAAAAATAATAGTACTTTGCATTAATTCATGAGGAACAGCAGAGCTCCACACCTTAATCTATGGTGTGTAGAAACTCTACCGTTGAAAATACATAAGAACAAGGTCTAGGCATTGCCGAGAGGCCAGCCTCCAAAACGTGATCAAAGAATCAAAAGATAATCCAAAGATGATCAAAAGATAGATGTAAATACAATAGTAAAAAGTCCTATTTATACTAAACTAGTTACTAGGGTTTACAAAGATAAGTAAATGATGCAGAAATCTGCTTCCGGGCCCACTTGGTGTGTGCTTAGACTGAGCATTGAAGCTTTCACGTGTAGAGGTCTTCCTTGGGGTTAAACGCCAGTTTGTAACCTATTTCTGGCGTTTAACTCTGCTTTGCAACCTGTTTCTGGCGTTTAACTCCAGAATAGGGTAGAAAGCTGGCGTTAAATGTCAGTTTGCGTCGTCTAAACTCGGGCAAAGTATGGACTATTATATATTTCTTGAAAGCTCTAGATGTCTAATTTCCAACACAATTAAGAACGCGCCATTTGGACTTCTGTAGCTCCAGAAAATCCACTTTGAGTGCAGGGAGGTCAGAATCCAACAGCATCTGCAGTCCTTCTTCAGCCTCTTAATTAGATTTTTGCTCAAGTCCCTCAATTTCAGGTAGAAAATACCTGAAATCACAGAAAAACACACAAACTCATAGTAAAGTCCATAAATGTGAATTTTATTTAAAAACTAATAAAATATAATAACAACTAACTAAATTATATTAAAAACTACTTAAAAATAATGCCAAAAAGCGTATAAATTATCCGCTCATCACAACACTAAACTTAAATTGTTGCTTGTCCCCAAGCAACTGAAAATCAAATAGGATAAAAA
>NC_029786.2:38888502-38915167 GCF_000816755.2 Arachis ipaensis
TAAGTATTCAAACCTCGGGTCGTCTTCTCAAGGAACTGCGAAGAAGTGTGTTCTTATTATTGGCTATAAAGGTTGTAATCGGGGTTTAGAAGATGAGAAGCAAGTAATTTAAATGACAAGTAAAGTAAATGGCAATTAAAATAAATAAATACTGTAAAGCAAACTTTCGGCAAGGTAAGAGAAGTCGGAGGTCTAACGTAGTTATCTCCCTCAACTATAATGAAAGTTGAATATAAACTCCACTTGGTCAACCTTTACTAGGGCAAAGGAAAGTCAGGGGACTAATTAAATTGACCTTTGAATCCTATTTATTTCCTAAGAAAAGGTTGGGATTGCTTAAGTTCAGCTCAATTAGCAAGATAACGATTATCAATTATGTTGAGTTTAATAACTGTTGAGTTACTAAATTCTTAACCAGAACCAGAAGGGGAAAAAGTAAAATTGCTGGAATAATAAAAATATCCTTAGATAGGAAGCAATGGTGACTTAAATCAAAGAGAACAATCATAAACTGAAAATACCTCAATTATCATTAATTCAAATAGCTGTCTGTAACATGGAAGAATTCTTAAATCAAATTATAATAATCAATTCAAATGTTGGAATGAATAAATAAAAGTAAAACTAAAATAAAAGAACATTAAACCTGGGATCCAGAGTTACTCTTAAAACAAGAAGAAATCCTAAATCCTAAAAGAAAGAGAGAAGATCTCCCTCTCAACTAAATCTAAATCATTGAAAGGTAAAATATGCGAGCTCTCTCTGAATGGATGCATTCCTCCACTTTATAACCTCTGATCTATGCTGTTTGTACTTAGATCTGGGCTAAAAAGGGCTTCAGAATTCGCTGGGGGCGTATTCTGTAATTTCTGGTGCGTGGCCACTGTCACGCGGTCGCGTCATTTGGAGCTTTTCCTTTCCTCGCGGTCGCGTCAGTCATACGACTGCGTCATGTGCATTCTGCTTAAGGCACGCGGTCGCGTCAGTCATGCGGCCGCGTCGCTGCTGATTCGTGCTTGGCACACGATTGCGTCATCCATGCGATCGCATGAATACCGGTTTCCTTCAAAGCTCCGTTTTGCTTTCTCCTTCCATTTTTGTATGTTTCCTTTTCCATCCTTTAAGTCATTCTGCCTTAGAAAATCTGAAACTACTCAACACAGTAATCACGGCATCGAATGGAAATAAAGGTAATTAAAATAATTAATTTTTAAAGCTTAGGAAACATGTTTTTCACAATATGACATAATAAGGAAGGGAAGGTAAAACTATGCAATTAATGTGAATAAGTAGGTGAAGAGTTGAATAAATCACTCTAATTAAGCACAAAAGAACTCATGAAATATGGGTTTATCAACCTCCCCACACTTAAACACTAGCATATAGTCATACCAAAACTCATGAGGTCTTTAATTAAGGTTGTAATGGGGTCAAGGCAAAGGGTAAGGATATATGTATAAAGCTAAGTGAGCTAATAAGTGAATCCTTAATTAGATTAAGATCTCACCTAACATACATACTTAGTAAAACAATGCTTCTTTACCTATTTTCCCTATTTTCTCACTTTTGATGTCACATGCTCATGTTTCAATTCTTGTTTTTATCCGATGTGCATTGCTTTTTATTTTGAATTGGGGAGTTCTTTTTTTGTATCCCCTTATTTACATGCTTGAAAACTAAATTTTTTTTTTTTGAATACACATGGTAATTTTAATTAATTTGAATTTTCATGAGCCTGCTTCCCAAAATTTTGAGTTGCTTTATTCTTTTTAATTTTTCTACCTTTTGTCTTTATCAACTATGTTCCCAATAAGTTTCCCACATTTTACTCTATTTATAATTTTCTATCTTAAGCTAACCAAGGATTCACTTGGGATTTTCTTTTGTTTTTCTGCTTAAGGCTAGTAATTTGGCTAAAATAGAATAAGGGGGTTTTTTTTTTAAAAAAAAAAGCTCAAAGGGGGCTAACAAGGGTGATGTAAAAGGTAGGCTAATTTGGGGTAAGTGAGCTAAAATCAAATGATGGCCTCAATCATTATTTTCAGATGTACCTATATTCTATAATCGGACATATAGACTAAAACAAAGTAAAGAACACCAGAATAAGAAAGAAGGTTGGAACACACAGGAATAAAAATTATGGTTTGAATGTACCCATACAGTTAAGCTCAAAACTCACTGGCTATGCGTTCTCTAGCTAAAAAATCATTTATCACTTATGTATGTCATGCAGGTTTAGTTAAAAATTCTCATTATTCTCTTAAAAAGTAATTTAGGGTAGCCTTTTGAAGTTTTAATGTTTCTCCTTGATGAAATATTGTCAGTTTAACTACATCATGTAATGCTATATATACAAGGGTTTATGGATCTAAATCTATTATGTTCAAGTTCCTAGCTTACTCTTTTTTATATATATATTTTTTTTTATATTTGTCAACTTAAACTAAGCTATAACTAAGCTATCTTATGTAAAAAGGATAAACTATACTAATTGATCCACTAATAAGTTAGAATTGCAAACTAAACTTAATAACTGAAATGAACTAAATAACTAAAATATGAACAAAAAAATGCAAAATGCAAAAAATAGAGTAAAATACACAAGTAGCAATGTATAAGTACTCAGAAAATAACAATGAAAGAAAAAGGGAAAAATACAGAAAAATATCCAAAATAAAAGAAAAAGTATGTAGTAGTTCACCAAAATAAACGCCAGAGATGGCGACCTCCCCAAACTTAAAATGAAGCATCGTCCCCATGCTCAATCAAGCTGGGTGTGAAGGAGTGTCATCACTGGTAGGGATGGTAGCTGGGGTCTCTGTGGCGGTGGTGGGCTGAGAGTCTGGCTGCTGTAGAGGGGGGACTGACTGGAGCAGGATCTCCGGATCTGCAGCCTCAAGCTGATGTGGGGCCTCCTACTGTGGTGTAGCGTGCTCTGTGCCTGCCTGTTGATGAGTCTCCGCCTGGGAATGAGGCTCCTCCTCGTGCTCATCCTCCTCCTCCTCTGATGGCTCCGATGGTGTGTCGGGCTCGGAGGGGATGTCGGCGCCCTGTCTGATCATCAGCTTCAGATGGGAATAGCGTCGCCTGCTACGGCGCTCCAATCTCTCATATCGGCGCCTGTTACGGCACTCCATCTGATCAAGCTGGCGGAATAGACGGTGTACGAGGCGATAAACCGGCTCAGAGGCGAGTGGAGGTGTAGTGGTGGCAGCAGGGGCAGCTGGGGCAGCTGTGGATGAAGAGGGTCCAGCATACGGAGGGGCTGTCTCATCAGTAGCAGTGACAGGTGGTGGTCTATAGCCCAAAGCAAGGAAGTTCCTGCTGTGAGGGATGATCTTCCTGCAGTCCGCTGCTGGTGGTCACTCATCGGCATCCTCCCAAGGCACATCAGCCTGACGGCCTAGCCGTGTAACCAGATAAGGAAAGGGGAGGGTGCATCGGACGTGGACCCTGGCCATATAATGCCGGATAAAACGAGGCAAGTACAGGTCCTTACCCTCCAGCACACACTAGAGGAGGGTGATCATGGCAACCGGGATCTCAGTCTCATGAGTACTCAGCATCACATAGTTGCTCAAGATTTGATGCCATAGCCGAGCCTCATCATTCAAGTACACTCTCTTGATCCCTCTAGGCATAGTGGTGTCCTGACCCATCTCCCAAGGAACAGCAGGGTCGAGAGCTATTCGTGCCTTCACAGGATCCCAATCAAACCGCATCTGGCCCATGTCCTCCTCAGCCTGTGCATAACCATCTGGCTGATCAGACTTGGCTGGGAGCTGGAGAATGGTCTCTATGGCCTCCTCAGTGACCAGAATTTTGCTTTCCCCTCAAGTTCACTGCATCTAGGGTAGTAAGGTAGTAGTTGCAATAGAATTCCCGGACCCAAGATGCATTGACCTCTGTTAATGGTTTCTCCAGAAAGAACCAGCCCCTTTGCTTGATTTGCTCAGTGGTGTATTGCTGGAGGGCTTCTGGAATCTTCAAGGTACGTTCCAGGTATAGATTTCTGGAGTTTGCAAAAGTCGGGTACTTCAGCTCACAGTACCGGTTTGCAAATTTTATAGGATCAGTTGAAGGGAGTAGCTGGTTAGCTTTTTCTTGTTGTGTGAAGTTCTTCTCCCGCCATGAGGAATCGTGCATTAGAGCAATAATGGACTGGGAGGAATCTCCTCTCTTGCGCTTGCCAGTAGCCTTGCCTTTGCCTTTCCTTTGTGAGGCAGACATTCTGAAAAACAGAAAATCAGGAAATGGATAAAATAGGAAAGCAAATAGGCAATTTAAACAAAGGAAACTCAAAGCGGTAAGGGAGAAATAGAATAAGGAAAATGAGTAATTGAAATGTGATTGAATTAATGTTAAATGGAAAGAAAAAAAATTCAATATGCCATAGTGAGAAAGTTAGAGGAAGTGAAAGTGATCAGAAAAGAGATCAAGAGGGTTAGTATGGTAAAAAGAAATTAGTAAATTAAAATTAGTGAGTTAGGAAAGTAAGTGGCATAGAAAAAATTCCATATAACAAGGATTCACAGGTAAGAATAGAAGTACTCATAATCAAATAAAGAAAACAGGGTGATGCTGATTCGAATAGAAATAAAGAAATCAGAAATTGGAATCAGTGAATCACAAATGCAGGTTATGAACCAGGAAATCAAAGAGGATTAGAAAGTGGCCCTAGCATTCATGAAATGGTTTGGGGGAAGCAAAGTAAAACAGAGTTGCCAAACCAAAACAAGAATGAAAACAATTTTCAAAAAAAATTTGGGCAGCATTCCGGCTAAAATTGGATTGTCCCGGAAAATAAACAGCAATCATATCAGTTCATATGAATTAAAAAAAAATCAAGCTGCATGTTCAGATATAAAATAAACAGAAAAACTCAATGTAAACAGCAGCACAGAAGTAAGAACAGTGCAAGTAAATAGTCCTAGATCCACTAACCACAGCCTAAGCTACATAACAACCTAAAAATCCACTACAGCATGCATATCTATCTATCCTAATGATGAACAGAAACGAAAAAAAAGAGTACAGAAAAAACGACAAACGGATAAAAGGGGGTTGCATTTTGCGGAACCTCGTAGGCGGAAGGGGTGGAACGGGGAAGAAGGTGGTTGCGGCGGCGTCCGGCGCGGTGGCGGGGCATGGTGTCACGGTGGCTGCTGATGGGGGCAGTGGCGGCGAGGGTTTTAGGTTGGTGATAGAAGAAGGGGGGTGCGGTTGGGTGGCGGAGAGAGAGGGGGCGCGGCTGGGTGGCCGGCGGTGGGGGGCGGTGGTCGCGGAGGCGGCCGCGTGGGGCACGCGGTCGCGTGGTTGGGATGAAGATGGGAGTGACGCAATCGCGTGGGGTGCGCGATCGCATGAGAGGGGGGAAGAAGGGTGATGCGATCGCGTGGGTCGCGCGATCGCATCGCTGGAATTTGTGCTAAACGCACGTCTCCAGCGCTGTTTTAGTGCAACTTTCTGTCTCCTTTTGGGGTGATGTGCAATCCATGTGACGCGATCGCGTTGCTCACGCGGTCGCGTGGGATTGGTATTGTGCAAGTGACGCGGTCGCATGGGGCATGCGATCGCGTGGGCCAATTTGGGCGAAACGCACAGGGGCTGCACGATTCCAGCCTAACTTTCTGTTCGTTGGATCCTTACGCCGATATATATATCATGCGGCCGTGTGGGTCACGCGGTCGCATGGGTGGTGTTTTTCGTGATATGACTCGATCGCATGGGGCATGCAGTCGCGTCGTGCATCCATTTTTTTTTTAATGCAGGATGCAGTGATTAACATGAATGCTATGCATGATTCCAGGTTAATGTTAAAATAAAAAAAGGTAAATTGAAAGCAATAAACAAGAAATAGATTGAGAAAGAAGCGACCATACCATGGTGGGTTGTCTCCCACCTAGCACTTTTAGTTAAAGTCCTTAAGTTAGACATTGGCAGAGTATCCTTTTATGGTGGCTTATGTTTAAATTCGTCCAAAAATTTCTACCAGTGCTTGGAATGCCAATAGCCTCCGGGGTCCCAAACTAGGCATGTAAAGCTTCTGAGCAGCTTCAAACAGATATTCAGCCTCCCGGGATGACGAATGTCAGAATATAATTCATGATCCCAAGCTGTGTTTTTAGATCCGCCTCCGTTTTGATTTGTAAGTTTCCATTCGGGCGGGTTAAAAAGTAGAATCTCACCGTGGTGACCAAACGTTCTCCGTGATCCATGCAATTGAGCATTATACCAATCCGTGTACTTCGAGGTGAAGCGTGGAACCTTATTGAACCTGGTGCACCAGCTCTGAGTACGAGCCAATTCCCTCTTACTCTTAAAGCCGCAGAGAGCTCTAAGTTGGCCATCTGTTTCAAGCAAACCATATTCAAGTGAATAAGTAAAATTATAAGTTAAGGATTGTACCCACTTGAAGCTTGTATTAGGTGGTAATGGCCTTGGGATAGGTGTTTTTGGTGGTTCTACAAGTTCCATTTCCTTGTGCTCTTCTGTGAATTCTTCCACTTCTTTGCAAAGATCTTCAATTGTATCTGTATCCTGGTCAAAATCTTTTATGTCTTCCTCATCACTTGAGTCATAGATTGGAGGTTGAGAGAAATCTACCTCCGCATCATCTTCATATTCACTTGGGGAAAATTCGTCGATCTCAAAGAATTCACTTGCGGACGCAAGTTCATCACTAGGAGAACTAGACTTGTGACTATCATCATCAAGAAAATTTGCTTCTTGGATTATTCCATCTGATTCTTCGTAAACGACTTACCTTGGAGATTGTACGGTATCCTCCTTAGCATCAACTGTAGCATCTTGGACGGAGTTTTCCTCAATTCTGGATTCCCAAGGAAGTTCAGCATCTCCTAGATCTTCAACCAACTCTTCTTCTTGAACAATGACAGCTTCTTCCACTTGTTCTAGTACGAATTCATTCTCTGTCTTGTCCACTAGAGTCTCTAGTATTTCTTTCATGCTACGCTCTTCATCGGGCTGTCCACATGGAGCTGTGGTTGATTCTTGTATATTTGAGCACCTAGTGGCCCATTGAATTAGTGCTTCCTCCAGTTGTTGAATGGTTGTTTGAAATTTAATTATTGTTTCTTTTAGGCGATCCTTTGCTTCGCGGTTTGCCGGACTTGGACATGATACAAAGGAAAGTGGTGATGATTGGGAACGATTGGATTGGTATTGAGGTAAGGAAGGATCATATGATGGCGAATGGTAAAGAAAAGCTTGTGAGTGTGGTGGTTCGAGGTTATGTTGAAAGGATGGTTCATATGCACGGGATGGGACTTGTTGGTAGTTACAAGGTTATCCACCATATCTTTCAGCTGGGTATGCATTGTAGAATGGTCTTTGTCCAGGATATCTCGGAGGGTGTTGCTGCCTAAAGGGTTGATTAGATCCTCTTGGCTCCATCCATCCTTGATTGGTCTGGCCATGATGCACATTCCTGCTGCAACTTCTATTTCCTTTAACAATATTAGAACCAAACTCAAAGCAAGAGGGGTGAGAGTTCATAGTAGCAAATAAAGATAAAAAGGAAAAACAAAAATAAATAAACAAGTAAAAGAAAAATATTTACAATAACCAATAATAAGGCACACGTTAGCAGTTCCCCGGCAACGGCGCCATTTTGACGTTAGGATTTTTGCTAGTAAAGAATGTCATAAAAACAGTCGCGTTGTAGATATAGTCTCTAAACCAACAAAAATCCCTTCGTACAAACGTTTTGGGTGTCACAAGTAACAAACCCCTTTAGAAATTGTTAACCGAGTATTCAAACCTTGGGTCGTCTTCTCAAGGAACTGCAAGGAAGTGTGTTCTTATATTGGCTATAAAGGTTGTAATCGGGGTTTAGAAGATGAGAAGCAAGTAATTTAAATGACAAGTAAAGTAAATGGCAATTAAAATAAATAAATAATGTAAAGCAAACTTTCGGCAAGGTAAGAGAAGTCAGAGGTCCAACGTAGTTATCTCCCTCAACTATAATGAAAGTTGAATCTAAACTCCACTTGGTCAACCTTTACTAGGGCAAAGGAAAGTCAGGGGACTAATTAAATTGACCTTTGAATCCTATTTATTTCCTAAGAAAAGGTTGGGATTGCTTAAGTTCAGCTCAATTAGCAAGATAACGATTATCAATTATGTTGAGTTTAATAACTGTTGAGTTACTAAATTCTTAACCAGAACCAAAAGGGGAAAAAGTAAAATTGCTGGAATAATAAAAATATCCTTAGATAGGAAGCTATGGTGACTTAAATCAAAGAGAACAATCATAAACTGAAAATACCTCAATTATCATTAATTCAAATAGCTGTCTGTAACATGGAAGAATTCTTAAATCAAATTATAATAATCAATTCAAATGTTGGAATGAATAAATAAAAGTAAAACTAAAATAAAAGAACATTAAACCTGGGATCAAGAGTTACTCTTAAAACAAGAAGAAATCCTAAATCCTAAAAGAAAGAGAGAAGATCTCCCTCTCAACTAAATCTAAATCATTGAAAGGTAAAATATGCGAGCTCTCTCTGAATGGATGCATTCCTCCACTTTATAACCTCTGCTCTATGCTGTTTGTACTTGGATCTGGGCCAAAAAGGGCTTCAGAATTCGTTGGGGGCGTATTCTGTAATTTCTAGTGCGTGGCCACTGTCACGCGTCCGCGTGGGTCACGCGGTCGCGTCATTTGGAGCTTTTCCTTTCCGCGCGGTCGCGTCAGTCATGCGACCGCGTCATGTGCATTCTGCTTAAGGCGCACAGTTGCGTCAGTCATGCGGCCGCGTCGCTGCTGATTCGTGCTTGGCACGCGATTGCGTCATCCATGCGATCGCGTGAATACCAGTTTCCTTCAAAGCTCCATTTTGCTTTCTCCTTCTATTTTTGTATGTTTCCTTTTCCATCCTTTAAGTCATTCTGCCTTAGAAAATCTGAAACTACTCAACACACTAATCACGACATCGAATGGAAATAAAGGTAATTAAAATAATTAATTTTTAAAGCTTAGGAAACATGTTTTTCACAATATGACATAATAAGGTAGGTAAGGTAAAACTATGCAATTAATGTGAATAAGTAGGTGAAGAGTTGAATAAATCACTCTAATTAAGCACAAAAGAACTCATGAAATATGGGTTTATCAACCTCCCAACACCAAACTTAGAATTTGAATGTGGGGGTTCAACACCAAACTTTGATTTTGGTTGTGGCCTCCCAACACCAAACTTAGAGTTTGACTGTGGGGGCTTTGGTTGACTCTGTAGTGAGAGAAGCTTTTCATGCTTCCTCTCTATGGTTACAGAAGGAGAACCTTGACTCTTAAACACAAGGTAGTCCTCATTCAGTTGAAGGACCAACTCTCCTCTGTCCATATCAATCACAGCTTTTGCTGTGACTAGGAAGGGTCTTTCAAGGATGACGGATTCATCCTCATCCTTCCCAGTGTCTAGGATTATGAAATCAGCAGGGATGTAAAGGCCTTCAACCTTTACTAACACGTCCTCTACTTGTCCATAAGCCATTTTCATGGATTTGTCTGCCATCTCTAATGAGAAATTGGCAGCCTGTACCTCAAAGATTCCCAGTTTCTCCGTTACAGAGAGTGGCATTAAGTTTATGCCTAACCCAAGGTCACACAGATCCTTTTTAAAGTTCATGGTGCCTATGTTACAGGGAATTAGGAATTTACCAGGATCCTGTTTCTTTTGAGGTAGAGTTTGCTGAACCAAGGCATTTAGTTCCTTGATGAGCAACGGAGGTTCATCCTCCCAAGTCTCATTACCAAATAATTTGGCATTCAGCTTCATGATTGCTCCTAAATATTGAGCAACTTGCTCTTCAGCAATGTCTTCATCTTCTTCAGAAGATGAATAGTCATCAGAGCTCATGAATGGTAAAAGGAGGTTCAATGGAATCTCTCCCATGTAATTCACCTCTGCTATTGTAGGATTCTCAGGATCATAAGCTTCTTCTTCAGAAGATGCTTCTTTAGTACTGTTGGATGCAGCTTGCAATCCATTCAGACTCTGAGAAATCATATTGACTTGCTGAGTCAATATTTTGTTCTGAGCCAATATGGCATTTAGAGCATCAATTTCAAGAACTCCCTTCCTCTGAGGCGTCCTATTACTCACAGGATTCCTTTCAGAAGTGTACATGAACTGGTTATTTGCAACCATGTCAATGAGTTCCTGAGCTTCTGCAGGCATTTTCTTTAGGTGAATGGATCCACCTGTAGAATGGTCCAATGACATCTTAGCTAATTCAAACAGACCATCATAGAATATATCCAGGATGGTCCATTCTGAAAGCATGTCAAAAGGGCATTTTTTCGTCAGTTGCTTGTATCTCTCCCAAGCTTCATAGAGGGATTCACCTTCTTTTTGTCTGAAGGTTTGAACATCCACTTTAAGCTTACTTAGCTTTTGAGGAGGAAAAAACTTGGCTAAGAAAGCCGTGACTAGCTTATCCCAAGAGTTCAGGCTATCTTTATGTTGAGAGTCCAACCATATTCTAGCTCTGTCACTTACAGCAAATGGGAAAAGCATAAGCCTGTAGACCTCGGGATCAACCCCATTGGTCTTAACAGTATCACAGATCTGCAAGAATTCAGTTAAAAATTGAAAAGGATCTTCTGATGGAAGTCCATGAAACTTGCAATTCTGTTGCATCAGAGAAACTAATTGAGTTTTTAGCTCAAAATTGTTTTCTCCAATGGTAGGGATTGAGATGCTTCTTCCATGTAAGTTGGAATTTGGTGTAGTAAAGTCACCAAGCATCTTCCTTGCACCTCCACCATTATTATTGGTTTCGGCTATGTCTCCTTCTTTTTTGAAAAATTCTGTCAGATTTTCTCCAGAGAGTTGTGCTTTAGCTTCCCTTAGCTTCCTCTTCAGAGTCCTTTCAGGTTCAGGATCAGCTTCAACAAGAATGTTCTTATCCTTGTTCCTGCTCATGTGAAAAAGAAGAGAACAGAAAAGAAGAGGAATCCTCTATATCACAGTATAGATATTCCTTTATGTGAGTAGAAAAAGAAAAGAATAGAAGAGTAGAATGGTGAAGAGAGAAGATGAAGAATTTGAATTTTAAATTAAAATAAAAGGAAAATATTTTTGTTTTTATTAAATTAATTAATTAGAATTCAAAAATATAAAAAGAAATAAAATAAAATTGAAATTTAAAATAATTAGTTAATTAAAAAGACAAATAAGAAACAATTGAATTTTAAAACTTTATGACTAAATCAATTCAAATTTTCGAAAATTATGAGCAAAATAAGGGAAAGATATTTTTTGATTTTTGAATTTTTAAAGAAGAAAGAGAAAAACACAAAATTGAAACAAAACATGAAAATTATGAATCAAAACAACAAATACATGCAAGAACACTTTGAATGCCAAGATGAACACCAAGAACACTTTGAAGATCAAGATGAACATCAAGACTTAATTTTAGAAATTTTTAAGAAAAGAAAAACATTCAAGACACCAAACTTAGAAATTTTCAAACTTTAGACACTAACAAATTGAAAATGCATATGAAAAACAAGAAAAGACACAAAATATGAAAATGCAAAGATCAAACAAGGAGATTCATCAAGAACAATTTGAAGATCGTGAAGAACATATGATGAATTTTCGAAAATAAGAAGAATGCAATTGACACCAAACTTAAAATTTAACACTAGACTCAGACAAGAAACACAATATTTTTGGTTTTATGATTTTGTTAAAAAATTTTTTTTGGATTTTTTGAAAATCATTTGGAAAAAGAAAAATAAGGATTTCAAGATTTTTAATAAGAATTCCAGGAATCATGCAATGTTAGTCTAAAGCTTCGGTCCAGGAATTAGACATGGCTTACTAGCCAGCCAAGCTTTCAGTGAAAGCTTCGGTCCAAAACACTAGACATGGCCAGTGGCCAGCCAAGCTTTAAGCAGATACAAATCAGGCATATAACAGCTGATTAGATGAGAGTCCAAGGACTCTTGCCATGATAAGTGGAAGCCTCAGTCTAAAAATTTAGACATGGCTTGACAGCCAGCCAGGCTTCAACAGATCATGAAGAAACTCTAGAATTCATTCTTAAAAATTCTGAAGAACATAGAATAATTTAATAAATTCTTTTTTTTTGAAAATTTTTCGAAAATAGAAATAAAAATAAAAATAAAAATCTTAAAATTAAAATAAAATTACCTAATCTGAGAAACAAGATGAACCGTCAGTTAACCAAACTCGCACAATCCCCAGCAATGGCGCAAAAAACTTGGTGCACAAAATCGTGATCGTTCATTCCTTGGTGACGGCGCTGAAAACTTAATACGCATGTTCATAATCTTAATTCTTTTTCACAACTTCACACAACTAACCAGCAAGTGCACTTGGTCGTCCAAGTAATAAACCTTACGTGAGTAAAGGTCGATCCCACGGAGATTGTCGGCTTGAAGCAAGCTATGGTCACCCTGTAAATCTCAGTCAGGCGAATTCAATTGGTTATGGAGATTTGATAATTAAAAGATAAATAAAATATAAAATAGGATGGAGATACTTATGCAATTCAGTGGTGAGAATTTCAGATAAGCGTATGGAGATGCTTTTGTTCCTTCTGAACCTCTGCTTTCCTGCTGTCTTCATCCAATCATTCATACTCCTTTCTATGGCAAGTTTATGTTGGGCGTCACCGTTGTCAATGGCTACATCCCGTCCTCTCAGTGAAAATGGTCCAAAATGCACTGTCACCGCACGGCTAATCATCTGTCGGTTCTCGATCATATTGGAATAGGATTCAGTAATCCTTTTGCGTCTGTCACTACGCCCAGCACTCGCGAGTTTGAAGCTCGTCACAGCCATCCCTTCCCAGATCCTACTCGGAATACCACAGACAAGGTTTAGACTTTTCGGATCTCAGGAATGGCCGCCAATAATTCTAGCCAATACCACGAACACTCTGATCTCATGGAATGGAAGGCTCGGTTGTCAGGCGAGGCAACCATGTGTCATGAACCAGGAGGCTAAGAGATACACACTCAAGCTATTGCAAGTAGAACGGAAGTGGTTTTCAGGCATGCGTTCGTAGGTGAGAATGATGATGAGTGTCACGGATCATCACATTTGTCAGGTTGAAGAACGAGTGCATATCTTAGAGAAGAAATAGGCTTGAGTTGAATAGAAAAAAATAGTACTTTGCATTAATTCATGAGGAACAGCAGAAATCCACACCTTAATCTATGGTGTGTAGAAACTCTACCATTAAAAATACATAAGAACAAGGTCTAGGCATGGCCGAGAGGCCAGCCTCCAAAACGTGATCAAAAGATCAAAAGATAATCCAAAGATAGATGTGAATACAATAGTAAAAAGTCCTATTTATACTAAACTAGTTACTAGGGTTTACAGAGATAAGTAAATGATGCAGAAATTTGCTTCCGGGCCCACTTGGTGTGTGCTTGGACTGAGCATTGAAGCTTTCACATGTAGAGGTCTTCCTTGGGGTTAAACGCCCGTTTGTAACCTATTTCTGGCATTTAACTCTGCTTTGCAACCTGTTTCTGGCAACTCCAGAATAGGGCAGAAAGCTGGCATTGAACGCCAGTTTGGGTCGTCTAAACTCGGAAAAGTATGGACTATTATATATTGATGGAAAGCTCTGAATGTCTACTTTCCAACGCAATTAAGAGCGCGCCATTTGGTCTCCTGCAGCTCCAGAAAATCCACTTTGAGTGCAGGGAGGTCAGAATCCAACAGCATATGCAGTCCTTCTTCACCCTCTGAATCAGATTTTTGCTCAAGTCCCTCAATTTCAGCCAGAAAATACCTGAAATCACAAAAAAACACACAAACTCATAGTAAAGTCCAGAAATGTGAATTTTATTTAAAAACTAATAAAAATATAATAAAAACTAACTAAATTATATTAAAAACTACTTAAAAACAATGCCAAAAAGCGTATAAATTATCCCCTCATCAGGCTTCTTAGTTATTAATTCTTTCATTTAAACACACATATATTCTTACTATTAATCCACCTTGAGAGTTGTACCACCTTGTTATCATTGACTTATGACTCGAGCATAAGGATTTGAATATTAGGGTGTTACGGAAGCTTATTTTGAGATATAAATATTGTGGGGATGGTAGTTTTGTCCCGCCCATGGTAAGGATGGTGGCACTGTCCCGCTCATGAATAGGCAAGTTGAGGATTGGTGCACGAATCCCCATGATTCGTACAGCTGAACCAGCAAGTGCACTGGGTCGTCCAAGTAATCCCTGAGCGAGTCAGGGTCGATCCCACGAGGATTGTGGTTTGAAGCAAGCTATGGTTATCTTGCAGATCCTAGTCAGGCGGATAGAAGAGTTATTGGTTTGAATTTGGTTAAAAGAATAAAAGGAATGACAAAGGGTAATCAGAACTCAGAAGTCGTGTAAACTATGATAAGAAGGTGGTTAAGGCTTGGAGATGCTTTGTCCTTCTGGATTAACTATGGTATTACTGTATTCTTCAATTGTGAATGATTTCTTCTATGGTAGGCTGTATGTGATTAACGCTGGTTTGAGCAGCTGCCAATACTCCTCCAGATATGAACCCCAGGGTTAGTGCAGATCCATTCTTATTGAGGGAAGTTCCTGCAGTTCATTCTCTTTGGTGATCCTACTCAAAATGCCACAGACAAGGTCGAATCTTTCGGATCAGAGGATGCTGCGCCTTGGTTATAGCCTCTACCACAGAGGCCCTAATCTCCCAATACATCCGCTGAACTGGTGTCTCAAGAAGTCCCCAACGAAGTCGTGGATTAGCCGTCTAAGAGATGTATAGTCAAGCTGGCAGTTCAATGCTTTCCACTTAAGAATTCACATGAACGCATGAAGAACACGGGTGGTTGTCAGACATGTGATCTTAGTATGAAGAACGAAGATGATTGTCACGGGTCATCCCGTTCATCATGTTGAAGAACGAAAATACATCTTAGAATTAAATCAAACACAGATTGAAGAGAAATAGTAATACTTTTATTAATTCATAAAACTCAGCATGGCTCCTCCCCTTAACCTAGGAGGTTTAGAAGCTCATACTGATAGAAAACACAATGATAAACGAAAATATGGCATAAAAGCTCTCTATGATTATGTAAAATATCCCTTAAATAATAAACTAATGACTAATGATTACATAAGAAGGGTAAAACAGTATTTTTAGTGCTAATATCCACTTTCGGGGCCCACTTGGAGAGTGTTTGGGGTGAGATTTAATGAGATCCACATGCTAGGAGGCTTCTAGGGCATTGAACACAAGCTAGGGAGTCCTATTTGGGCGTTTGGATGCTAGTCTCTTCTTTTGGGTGCTGTATGCCTGGAGTGGGGCAGGAGGCTTGCATTGGACACTAGTTTTGGGACTTCTAATCTGAAGCAAAGTATAGAGTATTATCATTGCTGGAAAGCTCTAGAAGTCAGCTTTCTATAACCATTAAGAATGTTTCATTTGGACTTCTGTAGCTCCAGAAAAACTTTCTGAGTGCAAGGAGGTCAGATCTGAACAGCATTTGTAGTGCTTTCGCTACATCTAAATCAGACTTCTGCTAACTTTTGCTCCATCTCCTCAATTTCAGTCAGAAAATACCTGAAAGTGCATAAAAACACACAAACTCATAATAGAATCCAAAAATGTTAATTTAACACTTAAACTTACGAAAACTTAATAAAAATTAAATAAAACATGCTAAAATTTATATGAAAATAATGCCAAAAAGCGTATAAAATATCTGCTCATGCTGTATACCCTTACTGGCATTAAACACCAGTTTTCCAATCATGTTAGGCGTTGAACACCCAACAGGGATGTTTTGGCTGGCTTCCCTATCTGTTGGGGCATTGAACACCCAGTGAGGCTTCCTCATTGGCGTTCGGCACTAGCTTCCTGCTTGTTTAGGTGTTGAACGCCTAACCAGTGTTCCCTGGCTGGCATTCAATGCCAGCTCTGCTGCCAGGATGGGTTTTGAACGCCCAGTGAGGACCTTCTTTCAGTTATGAAACTATGAGTAGTCTTAGAGAGGTTGGAAACCAGAGTGACTAAGTCAGAAAAGTTTTGGTTAGGGGTTTCCATATGTTCCTTAGAAGATGGGAATGGTGGTCTGTTGTTAAACCTATTCTAGTTCTTTCCACCTTGATTATTATTGAAGGCTTGCTGAGGCTTCTATTGATCCTTCCATGTAATTCACCTCCTCCATGGTGGGTTGCTAAGGATCATAAGCTTCTACTTCAGATGTAGCTCTTCTTCCTGAGTACTGCTAACTACAATTTGCATTCCAGTCAAATGATGAGAGATCATATTGACCTGCTGGGTCAAGATTTTGTTTTGAGCCAATATGGCATTCAGAGTATCAACTTCAAGGACTCCTTTCTTCTGAAGTACCCTATTACTTACACGGTATCTTTTAGAAGTGTACATGAATTGGTTGTTTGCAACCATCTTAATAAGTTCTCTTGCTTCTGCAGGCATTTTCTTCTAGTTGAGTGATCCACCTGCAGAGCTATCCAATGATATTTTGGACATCTCAGACGGATAATCATAGAACACTCCTATGATAGACCATTCTAAGAGCATGTCAAGAGGACACCTCCTGATCAATTGCTTGTATCTTTCCCAAGCTTCATTGAGGGATTCACCTTCTCTTTGTCTGATGGTTTGAACTTCCACTCTGATTTTGCTCATCTTTTGAAGGGGAAAGAATTTATCCAAGAAAGCATTGACCAGCTCTATCTCTTATAGCAAAAGGAAAGAGCATAAGTTTGTAGACCTGAGAATTCACTCTATTAGTCTTAACAGTATCACTGATTCAAGAATTCAGCTAAGAACTGATGTGGATCTTCCAGTGGAAGTCCATGGAACTTACAATTCTATTACAGAAGAGAGACTAACTAAGGTTTAAGCTCAAAATTGTTAGCTCCAATGGCAGGTACAGAGATGCTTCTGCCATAAAAATTAGAGGTAGGCATGGTGAAGTCACCTAGAACCTTTCTGGCCTTTCCTTCAGGTTCGGCCATGTCTTCAGCTTCTTGTTCAAGATTTTCTGAAAGGTTTTTTCTGGAGTGTTGTGCTTTAATTTATTTTAAGCTCCTCCTTAAAGTCCTTTCAGGTTAAGGATCAAGATTAAAGAGAGGTTCTTTATCCCTGTTCCTGGTCATAAACAGGAAGAGAAGAAAAGAAAGAAAGAAAGAAAGGAAGCTTCTATGTCTGATTTGAGTATAGAGAGGTCCCAGTGAGATGTGAAAAAATAAGAGAAAGATAGAAAAATGATGATAAAAGAAGTAGAAGAAGAGTTCGAATAAATAGAAGTAGAGAGGAAAAAAATTAGAAATAGAAAAGATAAACAAGAATTGAAATATTTTTCTTTTTGTTTTATTTAATAATGCAATTCGAAAATTAAGGTTAATAAATTAAAATGATTTGAAAATTAAATGGTAAATTTTCGAAAAAGAAAAAAGTGAAATAGAAGATGAAATTTTGAAAATTAGGAGAGATAAGAATTAGTTAGGAAGTTTTGAAAAAGAAGAGAGAGAAAAATAAGATAAAGCAGGCAGGTAAAAGAGTTATTGGTTTGAATTTGGTTAAAAGCATAAAAGGAATGAAAAAGGGTAATCAGAACTCAGAAGTTGTGTAAACTATGATAAGAAGGTGGTTAAGGCTTGGAGATGCTTTGTCCTTCTGGATTAACTCTGGTATTACTGTCTTCTTCAATTGTGAATGATTTCTTCTATGGCAGGCTATATGTGATTGACGCTGGTTTGAGCAGCCGCCAATACTCCTCCAGATCTAAACTCCAGGGTTAGTGCGGATCCATTCTGATTGAGGGTGAAGTTCCTGCAGTTCATTCTCTTTGGTAATCCTACTCAAAATGCCACAGACAAGGTCAAATATTCTGGATCAGAGGTGCTGTGCCTTGGTTCTAGCCTCTACCACAGAGACCCTAATCTCCCTATACCTCGGCTGAACTGGTATCTTGAGAAGTCCCCAACGAAGTCGTGGATTAGCCATCTAAGAGATGTATAGTCAAGCTGGCGGTTCAATGCTTTCCACTTAAGTATTCACACGAACCTAAGAAGAACACGGGTGGTTATCAGGCATGCGGTCTTAGTATAAAGAATGAAGATGATTGTCACGGGTCATCCCATTCATCATGTTGAAGAACAAAAATATATCTTAGAATTAAATCAACACGTATTGAAGAGAAACAGTAATACTTTTATTAATCCCTAAAATACAGCAGGGCTCCTCACCTCAACCTAGGAGGTTTAAAAGCTCATACTGATAGAAAACACAATGATAAACAAAAATATGGCATAAAATCTCTATATGATTATGTAAAAAATCCCTTAAATACTAAACTAACGACTAAGAATTAATAAGAAGGGTAAAATAGTCTTTTTAGTGCTAAGATCCACTTCCAGAGCCCACTTGGTGAGTGTTTGGGATGAGCTTTGATGAGATCCATGTGCTAGGAGGCCTCTAGGGTGTTGAACGCTGGCTAGGGGATCCTCTTTGGGTGTTTGGACGCTGGTCTCCTCCATAGGGCCCTGGACGCCTGGATGGGGTAGGAGGCTAGCGTTGGATGCCAGTTTTGGGCCTTCTAATCTGAAGAAAAGTATGAACTATTATATATTGTTGGAAAGCTCTGGAAGTCAGATTCCCATATCCATTGAGAACGCTCCATTTGGCTATCTGTAGCTCTAGAAAATCTCTTTCGAGTGCAAGGAGGTCAGATCTGGACAGCATCTGCAGTGCTTTCTCTGTCTTTGAATCAGACTATTGCTAACTTTTTCTCCAGCCCCTCAATTTCCGCTAGAAAATACTTGAAATTGCATAAAAATATATAAACTCATAGTAGAATCCAAAAATGTGAATTTAACACTAAAACTTATGAAAACTTAATAAAAATTAAATAAAACCTGCTAAAAACTATATGAAAATGATGCCATGAAGTGTATAAAATATCTACACAAGTTGAGGATGAAGGATTTTCTCTCTTGTTGCGGTGTGAATAATGGTCATAAAACCAACTCGGCAAGTACATCGAATCGTATCAAGTAATACCATGGTGAGTGAGTTGTCGTTCCCACAAGGGTCAATAGACTAATCAACAATGATTAATTTATCGCTTCTATTTAGACAAACTAAAATTTTGAGTGAAGGAATTAAATGTGAGCTGAGGCAAAACAAATAGCAAAGGAGTGAATGAAAATAATGATGATAAGAATGTTAAGGTTTCAGAAATATTCACTCTTATAGAAGTTATAGGGCAAAAATGGCTAAGAGAAATGAAGGAAGCATGCATGAATGGAAGGAGCATGGAATAAATTAAAGATTTGAAGTTTGCACATGCACGCGCATGCGCACCGTGCACGTAAGCGTGGATGCATACACCCAGAGCCAGCGCAGTGGAGCCGAGCGAGGAGCCGACGCGTCTATATGGCTGAGCCATATTTCCCATGACGCCCGCGCACACCATACATCTGCGCGCAGATCGCAAAAAGACCCCAGGAACGCGTACGCGTGTCGTGCACGTACGCGTCGATGGACGCACGTAATTTTTTAATCAAAATATGTGACCAGCGATTTCAAGGAGTCCCAGGCCCTTGGTGCACGAAATTATGATCATCAACAATGGCGCCAAAGACTTGGAGCTCTTAAACGTGAATCACACTTTGTCACAATTCCGCACAACTAACCAATAAGTGCACTGGGTCGTCCAAGTAATAAACCTTACGTGAGTAAGGGTCGATCCCACGGAGCTTGTTGGCTTGAAGCAAGCTATGGTCATCTTGTAAATCTCAGTCAGGCGGATTCAAATGGTTATGGAGTTGAAGGTGATGAAAATAAACATAAAATAAAGATAGAGATACTTATGTAATTCATTGGTGGATTTCAGATAAGCGTATGAAGATGCTTTGTTCCCCTTGAACCTCTGCTTTCCTATTGTCTTCTTCCAATCATTCATACTCATTTCCATGGCAAGCTTTATGTTGGGCATCACCGTTGTCAATGGCTACATCCCGTCCTCTCAGTGAAAATGGTCCTGATGCTCTGTCACAACATCGGCTAATCAACTGTCGGTTCTCGATCATGTCGGAATAGGATCCATTGATCCTTTGGCCCACTTGGTGTGTACTTGGGCTGAGCATTGAAGCTTTCATGTGTAGAGACTTTTTCTGGAGTTAAACGCCAGCTTTTGTGCCAGTTTGGGCGTTTAACTCCAGCTTTTGTGCCAGTTTTGGAGTTAAACGCCAGAATTCTTGAGCTGACTTGGAACGCCTATTTGGGACATCAAATCTCGGGCAAAGTATGGACTATTATATATTGCTAGAAAGCCCAGGATGTCTACTTTCTAACGCAATTAAGAGCGTGCCAATTGAGCTTCTGTAGCTCCAGAAAATCCATTTTGAGTGCAGGGAGGTTAGAATCCAACAGCATCTGCAGTCCTTTTTCAGCCTCTGAATCAGATTTTTGCTCAGGTCCCTCAATTTCAGCCAGAAAATACCTGAAATCACAGAAAAATAAACAAACTCATAGTAAAGTCCAGAAGGGTAATTTTTATTTAAAAACTAATAAAAATATAATAAAAACTAATTAAAATATACTAAAAACATACTAAAAATAATGCCAAAAAGCGTATAAATTATCCGCTCATCACAACACCAAACTTAAATTGTTGCTTGTCCCCAAGCAACTGAAAATCAAATAGGATAAAAAGAAGAGAACATACAATGAATTCCAAAAATATCTATGAAGATCAGTGTTAATTAAATGAGCGGGGCTTTTAGCTTTTTGCTTCTGAACAGTTTTGGCATCTCACTTTCTCCTTTGAAGTTCAGAATGATTGGCATCTATAGGAACTTAGAATCCAGATAGTGTTATTGATTCTCCTAGTTAAGTATGTTGATTGTTGAACACAGCTACTTTATGAGTCTTGGCCGTGGCCCTAAGCACTTTGTTTTCCAGTATTACCACCGGATACATAAATGCCACAGACACATAACTGGGTGAACCTTTTCATATTGTGACTCAGCTTTGCTAGAGTCCCCAATTAGAGGTGTCCAGGGTTCTTAAGCACACTCTTCTTTTTGCTTTGGACCTCGACTTTAACCGTTCACTTGACACCTTCACGCCACATGCACATGGTTAGGGACAACTTGGTTTAGCCACTTAGGCCAGGATTTTATTCCTGTGGGCCCTCCTATCCACTGATGCTCAAAGCCTTGGATCCTTTTTATCACCCTTGCCGTTTGGTTTAAAGGGGTATTGGCTTTTTCTGCTTGCTTTTTTTTTGTTGTAAGCTTTTCACTGCTTTTTCTTGCTTCAAGAATCAATTTTATGATTTTTCAGATCATCAGATAACATTTCTCCTTTTCCTTTCATTCTTTCAAGAGCCAACAATTTTAACATTCATAAACAAACAAATCCAAAAATATGCACTGTTCAAGCATTCATTCAGAAAGACAATAGTATTGCCGCCACATCAAAATAATTAAACTGTTTTAAAATTTGAAATTCATGCACTTCTTTTTCTTTTTCAATTGAAAACATTTTTCATTTAAGAAAGGTGATGGATTCATTCTCATAGCTTTAAAGCATAGACACTAATGATCATGTAATAAAGACACAAACATAGATAAACATATAGCATAATTTTCGAAAACAGGAAAATAAAGAACAAGGAAGTTAAAGAACGGGTCCAACTTAGTAATGGCGGCTTGTTCTTCCTCTTGAAGATCTTATGGAGGGCTTAAGCTCCTTGATGAGCGGATAATTTATACGCTTTTTGGCATTGTTTTTAGTATATTTTTAGTAGAATTTAGTTACTTTTAGGGATGTTTTCATTAGTTTTTTATGTTAAATTCACATTTCTGGACTTTACTATGAGTTTGTGTGTTTTTCTGTGATTTCAGGTATTTTCTGGCTGAAATTGAGGGACTTGAGCAAAAATCAGATTCAGAGGTTGAAGAAGGACTGCTGATGCTATTGGATTCTGACCTCCTTGCACTCAAAATAGCTTTTCTGGAGCTAAAGAACTCAAAATGGCACGTTTCTAATTGCGTTGGAAAGTAGACATCCAGGGGTTTCCAGCAATGTATAATAGTCCATACTTTGCCCAAGTTTAGAAGACGCAAACTGGCGTTCAACGCTAGCTCTCTGCCCAATTCTGGCGTCCAGCGCCAGAAACAAGTTACAAAGTGGAGTTCAACACCCAAACTGGCACAAAAGCTGGCGTTCAACTCCAAGAATGACCTCTCCACGTGTAGACTTCAAGCTCAGCCCAAGCACACACCAAGTGGGCCCCGGAAGTGGATTTATGCATCAATTACTTACTTTTGTAAACCCTAGTGACTAGTTTATTATAAGTAGAACTTTTTATCATTGTATTCGTAGTCTTGGTTACTCCGGTTCCCCTCTGGGGCCGAGACCAATGAACTCCATTATCACTTATGTATTTTCAACGGTAGAGTTTCTGCACTCCATAGATT
Source organism: Arachis ipaensis (assembly GCF_000816755.2). Classification (NCBI taxonomy): domain Eukaryota; kingdom Viridiplantae; phylum Streptophyta; class Magnoliopsida; order Fabales; family Fabaceae; genus Arachis; species Arachis ipaensis. Next base: position 38,911,014 of record NC_029786.2, read on the forward strand.
AAGGTGTGGAGCTCTGCTGTTCCTCAAAGATTAATGCAAAGTACTACTGTTTTCTATTCAATTCATCTTATTTAAGTAGGACTCTGGGATTGAATAACTGTGACGAACTCCAAACTCGCGAGTGCTGGGCATAGTGACAGACGCAAAAGGATAGTAAATCCTATTCCAGTATGATCGAGAACCTCCAAGATGATTAGCCATGCAGTGACAGCGCATCGGACCATTTTCACAGAGAGGAATAGGATGCAACCAACGACAAGGGTGATGCCTCCAGACGATTAGCCGTGCTGTGACAGAGCATTTGGACCATTTTCCTGAGAGGATTGAAAGTAGCCATTGGCACCGGTGACATCCTTACACAAAGCCAGCCATAGAAAGGAGTAAGACGGATTGGATGAAGACAGCAGGAAAGCGGAGGTTCAGAGGAACGAATGCATCTCCATACGCTTATCTGAAATTCTCACCAATGATCTACATAAGTATTTCTATCCTTCTTTTATTACTAAATTTCGAAAACTACATAACTATTTTATATCCGCCTGACTGAGATTTACATGGTGACCATAGCTTGCTTCACACCAACAATCTCCGTGGGATTCGACCCTTACTCACGTAAGGTATTACTTGGATGACCCAGTGCACTTGTTGGTTAGTTATGCGAAGTTGTGAAGATATGTTTAGACCATGGTTCTGTGCATCCGTTTTTGGTGCCATCGCCGGGGAATCAATTTCGAACAATAATTCACAACCTGAGTAACAATTTCGCATACCATGTTTTTGGTGCCGTTGCCGGGGATTGTTCGAGTTTGGACAACTGACGGTTCATCTTGTTGCTCATATTAGGTAATTTTCTTTTTGTTTTATTTTCAAAAAAAATTTTTCAAAAATCTTTCAAAAATGTCTCCTTTGTTTTCGAAAAAAAAAAATTTTTTAAATAAAAATGTTTTCAAAAATATCATTTTTCTTCAGAATTTTTAAGAATGAATTCTAGTGTTTCATGAAGCATGCTAAAGCCTGGCTGGCTGTAAAGCCATGTCTAAATTCTTTTGGACTGAGGTCTTGGCTTAAAATTGATTGAATTACACTCATATTTTTACTAAAGCTTGGCTGGCTATTAAGCCATGCCTGACCCTCAGATTGGAGCTTTAGACTAAGAATGCTAGAGTCCTGGAATTCATATTAAAAATTTTGGAATCCTTATTTTTGTTTTTCAAATAATTTTCGAAAAAAATACAAAAAAAATTAGAAAATCGTAAAAATCAAAAATATTTTTTGTGTTTCTTGTTTGAGTCTTGAGTCATGTTATAAGTTTGGTGTAAATTGCATATTCATCTTGCATTTTTTGAAAAATTCATGCATTCATAGTGTTCTTCATGATCTTCAAGTTGTTCTTGGTAAGTCTTCTTGTTTGATCTTTGCATTTGCATGTTTTGTGTCTTTTCTTGTTTTTCATATGCATTCCTGAATTCTTTATGTCTAAGCTTTAAAGAATTCTAAGTTTGGTGTCTTGCATGTTTTCTTTGCATTAAAAAAAAAATTTTCCAAAAATGTGTTCTTGATGTTCATCATGATCTTCATAGTGTTCTTGGTGTTCATCTTGACATTCATAACATTCTTGCATGCATTCATTGTTTTGATCCATAACTTTCATGCATTGCATCATTTTTCTTGTTTTTCTCTCTCATCATAAAAATTCAAAAATCAAAAAATATCTTTCCCTTTTTCTCTCTGAAAATTTCGAAAATTAGATTTGACTTTTTCAAAAATTTTTAAAATCTAGTTGTTTTCATGAGTCAAATCAAATTTCCAATTTAAAAAAAAAAATCTTATCTTTTTCAAAATCTTTTTCAAAAATCAAATCCTTTTTCAATTTTTTTTAGTTATTTTCGAAAATTTCAAAAATATTTTTCAAAAATATTTTTCTTAATTTTACATCATATTTTCGAAAATAACATCATCAATTAATGTTTTGATTCAAAAATTTCAAGTTTGTTACTTACTTGTTAAGAAAGATTCAAACTTTAAGTTCTAGAATCATATCTTGTGATTTCTTGTGAATCAAGTCATTAATTGAGATTTTAAAAAATCAAATCTTTTTCAAAAATTAATTTCTATCATATCTTTTCAAAAATATCTTCTTATCTTACCTTTTTCAAAAAAAGTGATTGCAAAATATCTTTTCTAACTTCCTAACTTCTTATCTTTTCAAAATTTGTTTCAACTAAACACCAAACTTAAAGCTTGCTTGTCCCTAAGCAAGTACTGGAACAAGAGAATGATGAATGGAATATCCAGGGGAATGAGTCATTCTTATGGAAGTCATATTACTGATTTTATGGTGGTTTCATTCATAGCAACTTAGGTTCATTCCATTACTGGCTTTCAGACCTTTATCATGTCCCTAAACACTTACTTTGTTTATATCTCATGAGACTTTTATTCATTGATCCTTTTATTGTTGTTTCAAGGGTTATTTGTGTTATTTAGGCTAAGTGCTCTGTAAGGGGGCAACTCTTTAAGATAAGCATTCAGCCAACACTCTCGAACCAGTTGGTTCAAGGTGCTAGGTGTTGAAACACCCCTAAGGACTTACTCCCTCAAGTCTCTCCCCCATACATACAAACCACAGGCATATAGTTTATTTATTTTCTTTTCTTGAGACCTTGGTGTCCAGCACCTCTTTGGGTTACTAAATGCTCTGTAGTGAGGGTTACTCTTGATAGTGGATTTTCAGCTGATAATCCCGGGTTAGTTAACCCAAGTTACCAAGTGATAAAGCACCCCTAAGAGCTTATTCATCCAAGTAGATCCCTCACACAGGGGCACCACAGACACTTGCCTCAAGCTTAAAACCATTGATGCCTAGCCTTATTGCTTACTCTTTTTCTTTTGTTTTTCACTTCCATTGTTCTTTCCCTTTTCTCTTATTAGGATCTTGTTATTAACTTAGTCTTATGAGTGTATCCAAAGCAAAGTATTCAGGATAGATAGTTGTCCTCCTAGCCTTGTGGTTGAACCAACATAGCTAACTTATGACTACCCCAAGGATTCATGAATGCACTTCCACAATATAAACTCCACTCTAGTCTTTTACAACTATACTCATTCTCTTTTTATTTGATTTAAAGGGATAAGCTTACAAGTAGGTTAAGTGATGGTGCAGTGAGATTTAAACCAGAAATCATGGACCTCTTCAGAAGGAAAACCTTAAAAGACAGAATTAAAAACAAAATTTAAACATAACATGGAAGCATGTTCTATTTCATACAAGATCTTCCTTATTTAAAGAATAGAAAAGATGGACTAAAAAGAACTCCACCACCTTTCATTCATGTGGATGTCCATGCTCCCATCCTTGTTTATCCTCATTGTGTCTCTCTTGAGTACTTGTACTTCAACTTCCTTTGCCTTTTCCAAGCAGCTTTCTCCAGAAACCACTATCTTCCATCTTCTTCTTGAGTGCCTCCTTTTGTTGTTTCACTTTTCTCTCTTCTTGTTCTACAAATTCTTTTTGAACTTCATCATATGCAGGGATGGCATAGTGTAGATGATTCATATTACTGGTCATGTAGTTCAACTCGGCTTGAGTGTTTACATAGAACTCCTCCCTATGTAGTTGCCTTCCTTTATTGAGTACACTGAATTCATTGAAAGTTTTCATTTGGGCTATCTGCCGCTGGTTGAGCTCTTGCAAGTGCTTCTCTTAAAGCTCTTGTCTTTCATTCACTTGGTTGATGGCTTGAGTGAGCTGAGAGTAGTGTTCCTGCTGTTGCTCTATTTGTTGTTTTTGCCATGCTTCCTGTTGGTTCAGCCGGTTCAGTAATTGCTCTTGTCCTTCCATATGTCTCTGTCCTAAATCCTCAATGGCTCTCAGAAGGTGAGTCATATTCAAGTTGGTTGGGTCATGATACTCTTCTTGTTGATGTTCTTCCTGATGGTGTTCCTCTTGATGAGCTTCTTCCTGGGTCCTTTGCCTTCCTATATGTGGCCTTCTTAGTTGCTGAGCCGGTGTGGTATAGACCATTCGCTCAAGTGTGACTGGCCTCCCTGGGTTTATCCAGTTTGGGCTACTGTCCTCAAATACTACCTTGGCCTTGTTGCACAAGCGGAGAATGGTGCTGGGGTACCAAAGTCTGGCTCCTGAGTCAGCTTTC
>NC_029786.2:38915325-38921695 GCF_000816755.2 Arachis ipaensis
GGACTTGAATTGTTGTTTGAGGGGGTTTGAGGCTTCGGATAGATGAAGAGAGGGTTGGTTAAAGCAATTTGTGATGAAGGGTTTAGTGTGCCAATTGAACTGTGGAGAGTGGGGATTTGAATGTGAGGAGTGAGCATGCACTACGGTTCACTTATATAAGAAAATCATGAGTGGATGAATGGTGTGGATTGCATGAATGTTTACTAGATGAACGGATGGGGTTGTTTATGGTTTTTCCTTCATCATGGTGGTTGGTAGTGCTTAAAGTCTTCCCTTCTTGCTGTGGACTTGTATCCATTGGTTGGATCAATGATCTCCATATGTTCCAGAGAAAGAACTCTATTGATAGTGAAGACCTTGGGTAATTGAGATGGTACAGTAGGGAGATTAGGGGGAATATCTGGGAAGTAAGCTGAGACAACTCTATCCCCTAGAGAGAAATCTTCCATAGGGACCTTCTTGTTCCTCCATCTCCTTGGTACCTTCTTTTTTATTTCTTTTGAGGTTGCCTTCCCCTTGGTGACCTCTTTTCTCCAAGGAATTGTGATGCTGTCTTCACCTGCCTCTAGAGGTTTTGGTTCCTCCAACTTCTCCTTGAGCTGTGGCAATTGCTGTTTTCCTTGTTTGTCAGTTAAGGGGGTCTCAGAGTGAACTGACTGTGCTTCAGTGCTTGTTTCGTCCTTCAATGTCTCATTGTCATTTGTGCTTAGTTCCTTGTCCTCTTGGTCTGTTTCTTGTGAGAGTTTGAAAACATTGAAGCTGAGTCGTTCATCATGGATTCTCAATATTAGCTCCCCTTTCTCTACATCGATAAGTGCTCTGGCCGTAGCTAGAAATGGTCTTCCCAATATGATTGGGTGAGTGTGACTTTCTTCGATGTCCAGAATGACAAAGTCTGTTTGGAGAAAGTACTTCCCAACCTTTAGCAACACATTTTCCACCACTCCTATTGCTTGCTTTTGAGTTTTGTCAGCCAGTCTGATAATGACATCTGTAGGCATTATCTCATTGATCTGCAGCCTCTTCACCAGGGATAAGGGCAGTAAGTTGATGCTGGTCCCTAGATCATATAGTGCTCTGTCGAACATAGTTTCACCTATGGCACAAGGGATATGAAAACTTCCTGGGTCTCTTCTTTTTGTAGGTAACTCAGGTTGAATAAGGGCACTACATTCCTTGTTCATCACTATAGTCTGCCCTCCCTTGAGTGAGCTTTTCCTGGGAAGAAGTTCCTTCATATATTTGATGAATGCAGGCATTTGTTGAATTGCTTTGATGAATGGTATGTTCACATGCAGAGATGCCAACAAGTTTAGGAACCTTGAGTATATTCTTTTTCCCACAGCACCATTGAGCAGTTGAGGGAATGGTGCATAGAGCTTCAGCAGCTCTTGTTGTGAGATTTCTGGTTCTTTGTGATCTCTATCCTCCTCCTTTGTTGAGTTGTCTTCAGGTTGTTTGCACATTTTGCCTTGCTTGTCTTCAATCTCTTGATCGCTTGTAGTGACCATTTTGCAATCTTCCCATCTTACTTTCTTTGCTTCTCCCTTGGGGTTTTTCTCAGTGTCACTTGGGAAGCTATCAGTAGGTTTGGGAATCTTCTCAGCTAAATATCCTACCTGGAATTCCATCTTCCTAATGGTTTCTCCCTGGTTCTTAATATTGGCTCGCACCTTCTCTTTGAACACCTTATTTTCTTGAATCTCTTGGCTTATTCCTTCAAGTAAGGCTTCAATCTTAGAGAGCCTGTCATCAATTGATGAGTGGTTCGGAGCTGATGTGCTGTTTTGGTTTTGATAAGTGTGTGGAGAGTTGTTGTTGTGGGGGTGTTGAGATGTCCACTGGGTGAATTGTTGGTGAGCCGCATTGTTGTTGGAATTGTAACGTCTCTGGTCTTGGTTTTGATCTTGCTCACTTCCCCACCCAAAGTCCGGGTGATTTCTCCATCCAGGGTTGTAAGTCTTGGAGTATGGATCATAGTTCTTCCTTGGTGAATTCCCAATGTAGTTGGCTTGTTCCTGACTCCCTTCTGCTTCTTGGTTTACTCCTTCTTGTGTTGTTGATGAAGTGGAGATTGCTGCTACTTGGTTCATCTCCATATTCTTGGTGAGGTCAGCTAGCTGCTGAGTAATGAGTTTGTTTTGGGCTAACAGAGCATCTACATTGTTTAGCTCCATTACTCCCCTTGTGTTCCCTCTTTCGGAAGCATAGAAGTAGTCATTTTCTGCTACTGTTTCAATAACATCTATAGCTTCCTCAATGGTCTTCTTCTTATTCAAAGACCCTCCAGATGAATGATCTACTGCCTTCTTTGACTCATAAGAGAGCCCTTCATAGAAAATGTGCAGCTGGACCCATTCGTTGAACATGTCAGGTGGACACCTCCTTGTTAAGTCTTTGAACCTCTCCCATGCTTCATACAGAGTCTCACCATCCTGTTGCCTGAAGTTTTGAACCTCAGCTCTCAGCCTATTGATTCGTTGAGGAGGGTAGAATCTTGCTAACAATTTGTTCACCACATCCTCCCAAGTTGTCAAGCTCTCCCTTGGGAAGGATTCCAGCCACTTGGCTGCCTTGTCTCTGAGTGAGAAGGGAAATAAGAGCAATCTATAGGCGTCAGGATGAACACCATTAGATTTGAGTTTGAGAACGTTAGTGACACTTAACATTGTCACTAACGTTCCAGTGCACCCCTTTGCCTTACGTTAAAACCCACGTTAACTAGGTTAACGTGGCTTTTAATGTTGCCTTGTTAGTCCTTCGAGAACGTTAGTGACACTCAACATTGTCACTAACGTTCCAGTGTGCCCCTTCTTGTTTCACGTTAAAGCCCATGTTAACTAGGCTAACGTGGCTTCTAACATGGTCCTTGCCAACCTTTGAGAACGTTAGTGACACTCAACATTGTCACTAACGTTCCAATGTACCCCTGGGTCTCACGTTAGAGTCCATGTTAACTAGGTTAACGTGGCTTCTAACGTGGCCATCTTTTAGCCATCCCAACGTTAGTGACAATGTTGAGTGTCACTAACATTCTCGAAGGTTGGCAAGGACCACGTTAGAAGCCACGTTAGCCTAGTTAACGTGGGCTTTAACGTGAAACAAGAAGGGGCACACTGGAACGTTAGTGACAATGTTGAGTCTCACTAACATTCTCGAAGGACTAACAAGGCAACGTTAAAAGCCACGTTAACCTAGTTAACGTGGCCTCTAACGTTAAGGGGGGGGGAAGAGGAGCCAACGTTAGTGACACTCAACATTGTCACTAACGTTGGCAATCACTCATAAGTGGCCACGTTAGAAGCCACGTTAACCTAGTTAACGCTTCTTATCTTTCTTCTTATCTTTTCAAAATTTGTTTCAACTAACTAACTAACTTTTTGTTTGTTTCTTACCTTTTTCAAAACTACCTAACTAACTCTCTCTCTCTCTAATTTTCGAAAAAAATCTTCCCTCTTTTTCAAAATTTCTTTTTAATTAGACTATTTATTTTATTTTTTTTATTTGAATTTTCGAAAAACTACTAACCTTTTTCAAAAACTATTTTCGAAAATCACTAACTCTTTTTTAAAAATTATTTTCGAAAATTCTCTCCTCCTCTTATCCCCTTCTATTTAGTTATTCATCTACTAACACTTCTCTTCATCTCACATCTCTGCTCCTATCATTACCTTTGTGTTTGGATTCTTCATTCTTCTTCATCCCTATTCCTTTTCTTCTTCTACTAACAATAAGGAACCTCTTTACTATGACATAGAGGATTTCTCTTTTTTTTCTTTTTCTCTTCTCTTTCTTATGAGCAGGGACAAAGAAAAAGGCATTCTTGTTGAAGCTGATCCAGAACCTGAAAGGACTCTGAAGAGGAAACTAAGAGAAGCTAAATTACAACAATCCAGAGACAACCTTATTGAAAATTTTGAATAAGTAAAGGAGATGGCAGCCGAACCCAACAACAATAATGCAAGGAGAATGCTCGGTGACTTTACTGCACCTAATTCCAATTTACATGGAAGAAGCATCTCCATTCCTGCCATTGGAGTAAACAACTTTGAGCTGAAACCTCAGCTAGTTTATCTGATGCAGCAGAACTGCAAGTTTCATAGACTTCCATCTGAAGATCCTTTTCAGTTCTTAACTGAATTCTTGCAGATCTGTGATACTGTTAAGACTAATGGAGTAGATCCTGAAGTCTACAGGCTCATGCTTTTCCCTTTTGCTGTAAGAGACAGAGCTAGAGTGTGGTTGGACTCTTAACCCAGAGATAGCCTGAACTCTTGGGATAAGCTGGTCACGGCTTTCTTAGCCAAGTTCTTTCCTTCCCAAAAGCTGAGCAAGCTTAGAGTGGATGTTCAGACCTTCAGACAGAAGGAAGGTGAATCCCTCTATGAAGCTTGGGAAAGATACAAGCAGCTGACCAAAAAGTGTCCTTTTGACATGCTTTCAGAATAGACCATCCTAGATATATTCTATGATGGTTTATCTGAGCTATCAAAGAAGTCATTGGATACTTCTGCAGGTGGATCCATTCACCTAAAGAAAACGCCTGCAGAAGCTCAAGAACTCATTGACATGGTTGCTAATAACCATTTCATGTACACTTCTGAGAGGAATCCTGTGAGTAATGGGACGCCTATGAAGAAGGAAGTTCTTGAAATTGATACTCTGAATGCCATATTGGCTCAGAACAAAATATTGACTCAGCAAGTCAATATGATTTCTCAGAGTCTGAATGGAGTGCAAGCTGCATCCAACAGTACTCAAGAGGCTTCTTATGAAGAAGAAGCTTATGATCCTGAAAACCCTGCAATAGCAGAGGTGAATTACTTAGGTGAACCTTATGGAAACACCTATAATCCATCATGGAGAAATCATCCAAATCTCTCATGGAAGGATCAAAGGCCTCAAAAAGGCTTTAATAATGGTGGAAGAAACAAGTTTAACAACAATAAACCTTTTCCATCATCCACTCAGCAACAGACAGAGAATTCTGAGCAGAATCCATCTAGCTTAGCAAATTTAGTCTCTAATCTATCTAAGGCCACTGTAAGTTTCATGAATGAAACAAGGTCTTCCATTAGAAATTTGGAAGCACAAGTGGGCCAGCTGAGTAAAAGGATCACTGAAATCCCTCCTAGTACTCTCCCAAGTAATACAGAAGAAAATCCAAAAAGAGAGTGCAAGGCCATTGACATGACCAAAATGGCCGAACCCAAAGAGGGAGAGGAAGACGTGAATCCCAAGGAGGAAGACCTCCTGGGATGTCCAGTGATCAATAAGGAGCTTCCCTCTGAGGAACCAAAGGAATCAGAGACTCATCTAGAGACCATAGAGATTCTATTGAACCTCCTTATGCCATTCATGAGCTCTGATGAGTATTCCTCTTCTGAAGAGAATGAGGATGTTACTGAAGAGCAAGCTGCCAAGTTCCTTGGTGCAATCATGAAGCTGAATGCCAAATTATTTGGTATTGAGACTGGGGAAGATGAACCTCCCTTGTTCACCAATGAACTAAGTGATCTGGATCAACTGACATTGCCTCAGAAGAAACAGGATCCTGGAAAGTTCATAATACCTTGTACCATAGGCACCATGATCTTTAAAGCTCTGTGTGACCTTGTTTCAGGGATAAACCTCATGCCCCTCTCTGTAATAGAGAAACTGGGAATCTATGGGGTGCAAGCTGCTAAAATCTCACTAGAGATGGCAGACAATTCAAGAAAACAGGCTTATGGACAAGTAGAGGACGTGTTAGTGAAGGTTGAAGGCCTTTACATCCCTACTGATTTCATAGTCTTGGATACTGGAAAGGAAGAGGATGAATCCATCATCCTAGGAAGGCCTTTCCTAGCCACAGCAAGAGCTGTGATTGATGTGGATAGAGGAGAATTGATCCTTTAATTAAATAAGGACAACCTTGTGTTTACAACTCAAGGATCTCTCTCTGCATGCATGGAGAGGAAGCAGAAAAAGCTTCTCTCAAAGCAGAGTCAACCAAAGCCCTAACAGTCAAACTCTAAGTTTGGTGTTGGGAGGCCACAACCAAACTCTAAGTTTGGTGTCAAACCCCCATATCCAATCATTTTCACACAACACAACCCTCTCCTCTCTTCTTGGCCGAAACACACCTCCCCCCTCTTCTCCATCTTTTCTTCTTCTTCTTCATCTAATTCTTTCTTCTCTTGCTCGAGGGCGAGCAAAAATTCTAATTTTGGTGTGGAAAAAGCATAAGCTTTTTATTTTTCCATTACCATTGATGGCACCTAAGACCGGAGAATCCTCTAGAAAAGGAAAAGGGAAGACAAAAGCTTCCACCTCCGAGTCATAGGAGATGGAAAGATTCATCTCCAAAGCTCATCAAGACCACTTCTAT
>NC_029786.2:38921829-38934349 GCF_000816755.2 Arachis ipaensis
CTGGACTTTACTATGAGTTTGTGTGTTTTTCTGTGATTTCAGGTATTTTCTGGCTGAAATTGAGGGACTTGAGCAAAAATCAGATTCAGAGGTTGAAGAAGGACTGCTGATGCTGTTGGATTCTGAGCTCCCTGCACTCAAAATGGATTTTCTGGAGCTACAGAACTCAAAATGGCACGCTTCTAATTGCGTTGGAAAGTAGACATCCAGGGCTTTCCAGCAATGTATAAATTTGCATACTTTGCCCAAGTTTAGATGACACAAACTGGCGTTCAACGCCAGCTCTCTGCCCAATTCTGGCGTCCAGCGCCAGAAACAAGTTGCAAAGTGGAGTTCAACGCCCAAACTGGCACAAAAGCTGGCGTTCAACTCCCAGAATGACCTCTCCATGTGTAGACTTCAAGCTCAGCCCAAGCACACACCAAGTGGGCCCCGGAAGTGGATTTATGCATCAATTACTTACTTCTGTAAACCCTAGTGACTAGTTTATTATAAATAGAACTTTTTATCATTGTATTCGTACTCTTGGTTACTCCGGTTACCCTCTGGGGCCGAGACCAATGAACTCCATTATCACTTATGTATTTTCAACGGTAGAGTTTCTGCACTCCATAGATTAAGGTGTGCAGCTCTGCTGTTCCTCAAAGATTAATGCAAAGTACTACTGTTTTCTATTCAATTCATCTTATTTCGCTTCTAAGATATTCATTCGCACTTCAACCTGAATGTGATGAACGTGACAATCATCATCATTCCCTATGAACGCGTGCCTGACAACCACTTCCGTTCTACATTAGAATGAATGAGTATCTCTTAGATCTCTTAATCAGAATCTTCGTGGTATAAGCTAGATTGATGGCGGCATTCATGAGAGTCCGGAAAGTCTAAACCTTGTCCGTGGTATTCCGAGTAGGACTCTGGAATTGAATGACTGTGATGAACTCCAAACTCGCAAGTGCTGGGCGTAGTGACAGACGCAAAAGGATAGTAAATCCTATTCCAGTATGATCGAGAACCTCCAAGATGATTAGCCATGCAGTGAAAGCGCATCGGACCATTTTCACAGAGAGGAATAGGATGCAACCAACGACAAGGGTGATGCCTCCAGACGATTAGCCGTGCTATGACAGAGCATTTGGACCATTTTCCCGAGAGGATTGAAAGTAGCCATTGGCACCAGTGACATCCTTACACAAAGCCAGCCATAGAAAGGAGTAAGATGGATTGGATGAAGACAGCAGGAAAGCGGAGGTTCAGAGGAACGAATGCATCTCCATACGCTTATCTGAAATTCTCACCAATGATCTACATAAGTATTTCTATCTTTCTTTTATTACTAAATTTCGAAAACTACATAACTATTTTATATCCGCCTGACTGAGATTTACAAGGTGACCATAGCTTGCTTAACACCAACAATCTCCGTGGGATTCAACCCTTACTCACGTAAGGTATTACTTGGACGACCCAGTGCACTTGCTGGTTAGTTATGCGAAGTTGTAAAGATATGTTTAGACCATGGTTCTGTGCATCCGTTTTTGGTGCCATCGCCAGGGAATCAATTTCGAACAATAATTCACAACCTGAGTAACAATTTCGCATACCACTCCTCAATGTCTCTTCCTTGCCTTTGTTGCTCCTCTCTCATGGTTCTTTGATCTTCTCTAATTTCATGGAGGAGGATGGAATGCTCTTGGCGCTCTACCCTTAGTTGTCCCATGTTGGAACTTGATTCTCCTAGGGAGGTGTTGATTTACTCCCAATAGTTTTATGGAGGAAGATGCATCCCTTGAGGCATCTCAGGGATTTCATGATGAAGAGTTTCCTCATGCTCTTGTCCATGAGTGGGATCTCTTGTTTGCTCCATCCTTTTCTTAGTGATGGGCTTGTCCTCATCAATGAGGATGTCTTCCTCTATGTCAATTCCAGCTGAATTGCAGAGGTGACAAATGAGATGAGGGAAAGCTAACCTTGCCACAGTGGAGGACTTGTCCACCACCTTGTAGAGTTCTTGGGATATAACCTCATGAACTTCCACTTCCTCTCCAATCATGATGCTATGTATCATGATAGCCCGGTCTATAGTAGCTTCGGACCGGTTTCTAGTGGGAATGATTGAGCGTTGGATGAACTCCAACTATCCCCTAGCCACGGGCTTGAGGTCATGCCTTCTTAGTTAAACCGGCTTCCCTCTTGAATCTCTCTTCCGTTGAGCGCCCTCTTCACATATGTCCATGAGGACTTGGTCCAACCTTTGATCAAAGTTGACCCTTCTAGTGTAGGGATGTGCATCTCCTTGCTTCATGGGCAAGTTGAATGCCAACCTTACATTTTCCGGACTAAAATCCAAGTATTTCCCTCGGACCATTGTAAGCCAATTCTTGGGGTCCGGGTTCACACTTTGATCATGGTTCTTGGTGATCCATGCATTGGCATAGAACTCTTGAACCATTAAGATTCCGACTTGTTGAATGGGGTTGGTGAGAACTTCCCAACCTCTTCTTCGGATCTCATGTCGGATCTCCAGATATTCTCCCTTTTTGAGCTTAAAAGGGACCTCGGGGATCACCTTCTTCTTGGCCACAACTTCATAGAAGTGGTCTTGATGCACCCTTGAGAGGAATCTCTCCATCTCCCATGACTCGGAGGCGGAAGCTTTTGCCTTCCCTTTCCTCTTTCTAGAGGTTTCTCCGGTCTTTGGTGCCATAAATGGTTATGGAAAAACAAAAAGCTTTAGCTTTTACCACACCAAACTTAGAAGGTTGCTCGTTCTCGAGCAAAAGAAGAAAGAAGAGAGTAGAAGAAGAAGAAATAGAGGAGATGGAGTGGGCTTGTGTTTTGGCCAAGGGGGAGAAGTGGTGTTTAGGTTGTGTGAAAATGAAGGAGTGAAGATGGGTTTATATAGGGGTGAGAGGGGTGTGTATGGTTCGGCTATAGAGGGTGGGTTTGGGAGGGGAAGTGGTTTGAATTTGAATGGTGAGGTATGTGGGGTTTTATGAAGGATGGATGTGAGTGGTGAAGAGAATGGTGGGATTTGATAGGTGAGGGGTTTTTGGGGAAGAGTTATTGAGGTGATTGGTGAATGGATGAAGAAGAGAGAGAGTGGTGGGATAGGTGGGGATCCTGTGGGGTCCACAGATCCTGAGGTGTCAAGGATATCTTATCCCTGCACCAAGTGGCATGCAAAACGCCCCTTTCTGCTAATCCTGGCATTAAACGCCAGGCTGCTGCCCATTTCTGGCGTTTAACGCCATCTTCTTGCCCATTCCTGGTGTTAAACGCCAGTCTGGTACCCTTTTCTGGCGTTAAACGCCCAGAATGGTGCCAGACTGGGCGTTTAACACCCATTCTGCTACCTTTACTAGCGTTTAAACGCCAGTAAGTTTCTCCTCCAGGGTGTTCTATTTTTCATTTTGTTTTTCCTTCTATTTTTGCTTTTTCAATTGTTTTTGTGACTTCACATGATCATCAACCTACAGAAAACATAAAATAGAAAATAGAAAATAGAAAATTATCATAGAATAGTAACGATTGGGTTGCCTCCCAACAAGCACTTCTTTAATGTCAATAGCTTGATAGTGGGCTCTCATGGAGCCTCACAGATGTTCAGAGCAATGTTGGAACCTCCCAACACCAAACTTAGAGTTTGAATGTGGAGGTTCAACACCAAACTTAGAGTTTGGTTGTGGCCTCCCAACACCAAACTTAGAGTTTGACTGTGGGGGCTCTATTTGACTCTGTATTGAGAGAAGCTCTTCGTGCTTCCTCTCCATGGTGACAGAGGGATATCCTTGAGCTTTAAACACAAGGGATATCCTTGAGCTTTCAATCACAGCTTTTGCTGTGGCTAGGAAGGGTCTGCCAAGGATGATGGATTCATCCATACACTTCCCAGTCTCTAGGATTATGAAATCAGCAGGGTTGTAATGGTCTTCAACCTTTACCAAGACATCCTCTACAAGTCCATAAGCCTGTTTCTTTGAATTGTCTGCCATCTCAAGTGAGATTCTTGCAGCTTGTACCTCAATGATCCCTAGCTTCTCCATTATAGAGAGAGGCATAAGGTTTATGCTTGACCCTAGGTCACATAGAGCCTTCTCAAAGGTCATGGTGCCTATGGTACAAGGGATTGAGAACTTTCCAGGGTCCTGTCTCTTTTGAGGTAATCTCTGCCTAGTCAGGTCTTTCAGTTCTTTGATGAGCAATGGAGGTTCATCCTCCCAAGTCTCGTTACCAAATAACTTGGCATTTAGCTTCATGATTACTCCAAGGTACTTAGCAACTTGCTCTTCATTCAGAAAGCATGTTAGAAGGACATCTTCTGATCAATTGCTTGTATCTTTCCCAAGCTTCATAGAGGGATTCACCTTCCTTCTGTCTGAAGGTTTGGACTTCCACTCTAAGCTTGCTCAATTTTTGAGGTGGAAAGAACTTTGCCAAGAAGGCATTGTTTAGTCCCTTAAATAGAAGGATGTGAGAAGAGGGGAAGAATTTTCGAAAATTAATTAAAAGATTTTAAAAAGAAATTTGAAAATTTGATTGAGATTTTTGAAAACTAATATTGGGAAAGAAATAAAGTGATTTTTGAAAAAGATTTTGAAATTAGAAAAATATATGATTGAAAAAATTAATTTTGAAAAAGATGTGATTGAAAAGATATGTTTGAAAAGATATGATTGAAAATCAATTTAGAAAAAGAAAATTTTTAAAATTAATGTTGATTACTTGACTATCAAGAAATTAAAAGATATGATTTTAAAATTTAAAGTTTGATCCTTTCTTAATAGGCAAGTAACAACTTGAAAATTTTGAAGTAAATCTTTAATTATAGCAAGGATTTTTGAAAATAGTAAAAATAAATATAAAATGGAAAGAAATTGATTTTGAAAGAGATATGATTGAAAAGATATGATTTGAAAAAGATTTGATTTTGAAAAATTATGAAAACTTGAAAAAAAATGTGAATTAAAAACAAAATCTTCCCTCTTGTGTCATCCTGGCGTTAAACACCCAGAATGGTGCCCATTCTGGCGTTTAACGCCCAAATCTCTACCTTTTTGGGTGTTAAACGCCCAGCCACCACCTGGCTGGCGTTTAAATGCCAGTTTTCCTTCTTCACTGGGCATTTTGAATGCCCAGCTTTTTTTGTTTGATTCCTCTGCTGAATGTTCTGAATCTTCAATTCTCTGTATTATTGACTTCAAAAGACATAGTTTTGAAATTTTTTTTTTTGAATTTTTCAAGGATGAGAAACAATCAAAATACAACTAATCTTAGGAAACTCAAATCAAACAATGCATGCAGGACACCAAACTTAAAAATTTTCATATAAGAGACACTAACAAATTGAGAATGCATATGAGAAACAACAAAACACACAAAAAAAGAGAATTTAAAGATCAGAGCACTGAAATCATCAAGAACAACTTGAAGATCAATGAAGAACATATTGCATGTATTCGAAAAATGCAAGAAGAATAAAAACATGCAATTAACACCAAACTTAAAAATTGATACTAGAATCAAACAAGAAACATAAAATATTTTTTATTTTTATGGTTTTATAAATTTTTTTTGTGATTTTCGGAACTTTTAATAAGAATTCCAGGAATCATGCAATGTTAGTCTAAAGCTTCAGTCTAAAAAGATTAGACATGTTTGGCCAAGCTTCAGCAAGACATTACATTCAGCAGCTAAATTGATGAGAATCAATCAGCTTTTGTGATGCTAAGAACATCAACTTAAAACTCTAGAATTCATTCTTAAAAATTCTGAAAAGTACCTTAAACGCCAGAATTCTTGAGCTGACTTGGAACGCCTGTTTGGGCCATCAAATCTCGAGCAAAGTATGGACTATTATATATTGCTAGAAAGCCCAGGATGTCTACTTTCCAACGCAATTGAGAGTGCGCCAATTGAGTTTCTGTAGATGCAGAAAATCCACTTTGAGTGCAGGGAGGTCAGAATCCAACAGCATCTGCAGTCCTTTTTCAGCCTCTGAATCAGATTTTTGCTCAGGTCCGTCAATTTTAGCCAGAGAATACCTGAAATCACAGAAAAACACACAATCTCATAGTAAAGTCTAGAAGAGTAATTTTTATTTAAAAACTAATAAAAATATAATAAAAACTAATTAAAATATACTAAAAATATACTAAAAACAATGCCAAAAAGTGTATAAATTATCCGCTCATCAGCCCTGTTTTGGAGCAGAAGTTTGGAGGGAAAAGCTTAAGAAGACTAAGGGTTATGTGTGTTAGGACAATTAGTCATAATTCTAGATATTTTAGGGAGTTAGTTACATTTGGTTTTTAGAGAGAGAAACTCCAACTTCTCTCTAGGTTTTCACTTCCTCCATTGCAATTCTCCTTGGATTTCTTGGTGAGATCCATTGCTAATTCACTTTTACTTTGATACAAGTTGTAGATCTACTCTTCTTCTACTCTCAATTGGTGCTCTTTTTATTCAATCTCTTAGATCTAGATTTGTTTGATTTTGTTACTTTGGATTTGGATTAATGAATTGTGTCATTTCATTCAATTGCTTGATTGTTGATGATTGTGTGGATTAGATAGCTTTAATTCAATTTTCATCTCTCAATTACATCATGTCTTCTATGATTGCCTACCAATTATTTGTGATAATGACAACCCTAGCTATGGAGTAGATTTCTCAACTTGGCTTAGGGGTTGAGTTATTAGAGACACTTGAGTAGTGGATATCAATTGTTGACTAGGAATTGAGAATTGCTAATTAACTTGGAGTGGACTAAAGCCAGACTTCCCTAGGGTGAGACTAGGACTTGTGACTCAAGTTAGTTACTCTCACTTGACTTTTCTCCATTCTTAGGGGGTTAACTAAGTGAAGCAACAATCAATTCTTATCATAATTGAAGGAGGCAATAATGATGGAACTTCCAATACTTACCCTTAGCCAAGGCTTTTATCTCAATTAATTGTTGTTTGCTTGATTAGCTTACATTCTTGCACCAACTCTCAAAACCACAAAAGCTTTCCTAATCAAAGATGTGCATTCTAAGGCAATTCCTAGGGAGAACGACCCGGGATCAACACTCTCGGTCATAGATTTTAGAATTATTTGATGCGATATTTGTGTGTTGGTTAGACTATACTACGATTGACTTTATTAGGTCTAACCGGCATAAGAATATTTGGTTCATCAAAATGGCGCCGTTGCCGGGGAATTGCTTATGTGTGCCATTCTATTGGTTAGTGTGAATATGTTAGTATGTGAATATTTGTATTTCTCTCTTGATTGATTGTTTGTTTGATCGTTAGATAGGATTAGTTTTTGCTTAGATACCAATTGATGTGATGAGCTTCTTTCCCCCTTCATTGTATGACGCGATCACTACCAAATTCGAGCTTAGCGTCATTTGATTCAGAAATTTAGAGAACTTTGCTTCATATTAGGCAAGCTCGGAGGCGGTTAGCCTTTGAGGAAGGTGAAAAGGTTCTTACCAATTCACCAACCATATCATCGTCATCCAACGAAGGCACGAATTATTTTTCCGTTGATACTACAAATAGTTCTTCTTTTGATCTAGGTTTTGACAACATGGCCGCTCTAAGGAGAGTTACTCTCAAGGAAGCGGGTGCACCGGATTTTGTTCTCCAACCTCTTCATGTGCTTCATCCCAACTTGAATGCAAACTTTGAACTCAAGACCGCTCTCATCAATCTCTTACCAAAGTTCCATGGACTTCCCGCACAAGATCCAATTAGACACCTCAAGGACTTTCATGGTGTATGCTCGACTACTAGGCAGGAAGGATCCGATGAAGTGGCTATATGGTTATTTGCCTTCCCTTTCTCTCTTGAGGGAAGAGCCAAGGAATGGTTTTATACCTTGCAGAGTGATGTTGTGTCCGATTGGGACTTGCTTAGAAGAGAATTCCTTGATAAATTCATGCCCGTAGAAATGACAGACAAGCTAAGGAAGGAGATCTCATGTATTGTACAAGGTGAGATGGAAACTTTATATGAATATTGGGAGCGGTTCTGCAAACTTCTTAACTCATGTCCCAACCACATGATTGACACTCAAGTATTGCTTAGCTATGTTTGCCAAGGCATGAGAGAACAAGATAAGAATTTATTGGATGCTTCAAGCAACGGTTCATTGTGAATGTATAGGACGGCGGAGGAGGCATGGCAACTTATTACCAACTTGGCTGAGTCCACTCAACATGCTAGACGGAGAGTCAACCGCCCAAAGGCTGTGAATGAAGTTTCTTCTAGTGGTGAGACCGCTACCCTTACTAAGACCTTGTGTGAGATGACAAGCCTCCTAAAGCAACTCCAAGTGAATCAACAACAACCTCCACCTCGACAACACTCACCCTCTCTTCAAAACCAACAATGCCAACAATTGGTCCCCCAAAAAGTGTGTGGCATTTGCTCATGCTACTCCCACTACACGGACGAATGTCCAAGTCTCCAAGAAGATAACACTCTAGCGGCTATGATAAACCCATATTTCATGAGTTATTTTGTGCTTAGTTTGAGTGATTTATTCAATCCTTCACCCACTTATTCATATTAATTGCATGGTTTTACTTTCCCTTCCTTATTATGTGATGTATGTGAAAAACATGTTTCCTAAGCTTTAAAATTAATTATTTTAATTACCTTTACTTCCATTCGATGCCGTGATTAGTGTGTTGAGTAGTTTCAGATTTTCCAAGGAAGAATGACTTAAAGGATGGAAAAGGAAACGTACAAAAATGGAAGGAAAAGTGCGAAACGGAGTTTTTGAAGAAACTGGTATCCACGCGATCGCATGAACAACGCGATCGCGTGCCAGAGGTGAAGAAGCAGCGACGCGGCCGCATGACTGACGCGACCGCGCATCTTAAGTAGAACGCATACGACGTGGACGCGTGACTGACGCGACCGCGTGGCAAGGAAAAGCTCCGGATGACGCGACCGCGTGACCCACGCGGACGCGTGTCAGAGGCCTCGTATCAGAATTTATAGAATACGCCCCCAGCGATTTCTGAAGCCCTTTTGGCCCAGATCCAAGTACAGAACACACAGACTAGAGGCTATAAAGTGGGGGAATGCATCCATTCAAAAGGGAGCTCGCATTTTTTTCTACTTTCCATGATTTAGATTTAGTTTGAGAGAGGTCCTCTCCTCTCTCTCTTAGGATTTAGGACTTCTCTTAGCTTGTAAGAGTGACTCTCGATCCAGGTTTTATGTTTCTTTGTTTTGAGCTTTTCTTTTCACTTTTATTTATTTATTCCAGCACTTGAGTTGATTATTTACTTTTATAATTTAATTTATGAATTATTCCATATTACAGATTGTTATTTGAATTAATGATATTTGAGGTATTTCAGTTATTGATTGCTTTCTCTTTAATTTGTGTTACCATTGCTTTCCATCTAAGGATATTTTTATTCCAGCAATTTTATTTTTTCCCCTTTTGGTCTTGGTTAAGGAATCAGTAACTCAACAGTTGTCAAACTCAACATAACTGATAATCGCTATCTTGCTAATTGAACTGAACTTCAATAATCCCAACTTTTTCTTAGGAATTAAATAGGATTTGAAGGTCAAACTAATTAGTCCCTTGACTTTCCTTTGCTTTAGTAAAGGTTAACTAAGTGGAATTTAGATTCAAGCTTCATTATTGTTGAGAGGGATAACTAAGTTGGACTTCCAATTTCTCTTACCTTGCCAGAAGTGTGCTTTACAGTATTTATTTATTTTAATTGCTATCTACTTTACTGGTCATTCAAATCACTTGCTTCTCACCTTCTAAACCCCGATTACAACCTTTATAGCCAATAATAAGAACATACTTCCTTGCAGTTCCTTAAGAAGACGACCCGAGGTTTGAATACTCAGTTAACAAATTTTAAAGGAGTTTGTTACTTGTGACACCCAAAACGTTTGTAAGAAAGGTTGATTGCTTGGTTTAGTAACTATACTTACAACGAGAGTTTTCTATAACTTCTAAACCATCAATCTTCCAGCTCTTTCAAAATGGCGCCGTTGCCGGGGAACTGCTAACGTGTGCCTTATTATTGGTTATTGTAAATATTTTTCTTTTACTTGTGTATTTATTTTTGTTTTTCCTTTTTATCTTTATTTGCTACCATGAACTCTCACCCCTCACGCTTTGAGTTTGGTTCTAACTTTGTTGAAGGAAATAGAAGTTACAACAGGAATATGCATCAAGGTCAGACCAATCAAGGATGGATGGAGCCAAGAGGATCTAATCAACCCTTTAGGCAACAACACCCTCTGAGATATCCTGGACAAAGACCATTCTACCGTGCATACCCAGCTGAAAGATATGGTGGACAACCTTGAAACTACCAACAAGCCCCACCCCGTGCATATAAACCATCCTTTCAACATAACCTTCAACCACCATACTCACAAGCTTCTCTTCACCATTCGCCACTATATGATCCTTCCTTACCCCAGTACCAATCCAATCACTCCCAAACACCACCACTTTCCTATGTATCATGCCCAAGTCCAGCAACCCGAGAAGCAGAGGTTCGCCTAAAGAAAACAGTAAATAAATTTCAAACAACCATTCGACAACTGGAGCAACTAGTAATTCAATGGGTTTCTAGGCGCTCAAATACACAAGGATCAGCCACAGCCCCATGTGAACAATCTAACGAAGAGTGTAGCAGGAAGGAAATACCAGAACCTCCAGTGGACAAGACAGAGAATGAATTCGTAATAGAACAAGTAGAGGAAGCTATCATTGTTCAAGAAGAAGAGTTGGTTGAAGATCTAAGAGATGCTAAACCTCCATGGGAATCCAGAACTGAAGAGAACTCCGTCAAGGACGCTATAGTTGATGCTAAGGAGGATATTGTACAATCTCCAAGGCAAGTTGTTTATGAAGAATCAGACGGAATAACCCAGGACACAAATTCCCTTGATGATGATAGTCACAAGTTTAGCTCTCTTAGTAATGAACTTGCATCCAAAAGTGAAGTCTCTGAGATTGAAGAATCTTCCCCAGATGAATACGAAGACGATGCAGAGGTAGATTTCTCTCAACCTCTAATCTATGACTCGAGTGATGAGGAAGACATAGAAGACTTTGACCAGGGTGATACTACATTTGAGGACTCTTGCAAGGAAGTGGAGAAATTCACAGAAGAACCCAAGGGAGAAGAACTTACAGAACCACCAGAAACACCTACCCCAAGGCCATTGCCACCCAATACAAGCTTCAAGTGGGTACAATCCTTAACCTATAACTTTACTTATTCACTTGAATATGGTTTGCTTGAAACAGATGGCCAGCTTAGAGCTCTTTGCGGCTTTAAGAGTAAGAGGGAAATGGCTCGTACTCAGAGTTGGTGCACAAGGTTCAATAAGGTTCCACGCTTCACCTCGAAGTACACGGATTGGTATCATGCTCAATTGCATGGATCACGGAGAACGTTTGGTCACCATGGTGAGATTCTACTTTTTAAACCGCCCGAATGGAAACATGTAGATCAAGACGGAGGCGGATTTAAAAATAAAGCTTGGGATCATGAATTCTGTTCTAACATTCGTCATCCCAGGAGCCTGAAAATCTACTTGAAGCTGATCAGAAGCTTCACATGCCTAGTTTGGGACCCCAGAGGCTATTGGCATTCCAAGCATTGGTGGATATTTTTGGACGAATTTAAACATAAGCCACCATAGCAGGAAGCTGCTCCAATGTCCAACTTAAGGACTTTAACTAAAAGTGCTAGGTGGGAGACAACCCACCATGGTATGGTCGCTTCTTTTTCAATTTATTTCTTGTTAATTGCTTTCATTTTTATTTCCTTTTCATTTTACTTCATTGAACCTGGAATCATGCATAGCATTCATGTTAATCATTGCATTATGCATTTATCATACATAAAAAAAAGGGATGCGCGACGCGACCGCATCACCCATGCGATCGTGTCGAATGGCGAACTACACTTCCCAAGCGACCGCGTCATCCACGCGGCCGCGTGACCTGGAGATCGGTGTAAAAATCCAACGTTCAGAAAGTTAGGCTGGAATCGTGTGGCCCTTGTGCGTTTTGCACAAATTGGCCCACGCGATCGCATGCCCCATGCGATCGCGTCACTTGCACAATACCAATCCCACGCAACCGCGTGAGCGACGCGATCGCGTCGCATAGATTGCACATCACCCCAGAAGGAGACAGAGAGTTGCGCTAAAACGACGCTGGAGTCGTGCGTCTAGCACAAATTCCAGCGACGCGATCGCGCGACCCACGCAATCGCGTCACCCCCTCTCCTACCCCTCTCATGCGATCGTGCGACCTACGCGATCGCGTCACCCCCATTTTCACCCCCACCACGCGACCGCGTGCCCCACGCGGCCGCGTGGATTCCAATTTAAACCCCCCCAGATCACGCGAACCCTATTCTCGCGCCACCCCCCTGAACCCCAACCCTTTCTTCTCCCCTCCTCCAAACCCCAGCCACCACCGCACCACCACCCAACCACCATCTCCGACCCCCGCCGACGCC
>NC_029786.2:38935212-38966625 GCF_000816755.2 Arachis ipaensis
CCACCGCGCCGGACGCCGCCGCAGCCACCACCCAGCCGCTTTCTTACCCCGTTCTACTCCACACGCCTACCAGGTTCCGATGAACGCCGCCTTTCTGTCCTTCGCAGTTATTTTACAATTTTTTTTCTGTTTCTGTTCATAATTAGGATAGATAGATATGCATGCTGTAGTGGATTTTTAGGTTGTTAGGTAGCTTAGGCTGTGGTTAGTGGATTTAGGTCTGTTTAATTGCACCGTTCTTGTTTATTGCTTTATGTTTTTGCAATCCTGATGTTGCTATGATATTAGTTCATATGCTATAATTTCTTCATTCATGCTGCTCTTTATTCTGTTTTTCATGTTTATATTTATTATATGTAAATTGCAAGCTTCAATTTTAATTCATATAAACTGCTTTGATTGCTGTTTATTTTCCGGGACAATCCAATTTTAGTCGGAATGCTGTCCAAATTTTTTGTGAATTGTTTTCATTCATGTTTTGGTTTGGCAATCTGAACTCTGTTGTCCTCTGCTTTCACCAAACCGTTTCATGAATGGTATGGCAGACTTTCTTATCCTCTTTGATTTCCTGGTTTATAAACTGCATCTGTGATATTCTGATTCCAATTCTTGCTTTCTTTATATCTCTTTGAATCAACATCACCCTGTTTCCCTTGTTAGGTTGTGAGTTATTTCTAGTCATAATTCTGAATCCTTGTTACGTGTAATATTTTCTTTATGCCACTTACTTTAACCCACATTTTACTGCTTCACTAATTTTAATTTACTAACTCCTCTTTCAAATTCTAACCATACTAACCTTTTTAAAATCTCTTTTTTGATTTTTTCACTTTCCTCTAACTTTCTAACCATGGCATAATGACAATTTTTCTATTTAACTTGAATTCTGATACATTTTGGATTGTAAATTCTTCCTTTCCAAATTTTAAACTACTAAACAATCCTTAATGCATATTTACTTGACTCATTTACCTCATTCTAATTCTCCTTTGCCGCTTTGAATTTTCTTTATTTAATTGCCTATTTGCTTCCTTATTTTTATCCATATCCTGGTTTCCCATTTTTCAGGATGTCTACCTCGCAGAGGAAAGGAAAAGGCAAGGCTACTGGGAAGCGCAAGAGAGGAGATTCTTCCCAGTCCATCATTGCCCTCATGCATCATTCCTCATGGCGGGAGAAGAACTTTACACAGCAGGAAAAAGGCTGACCAGCTGCTCCCTGCAAATGATCCAATAAAATTTGAAACCGATACTGTGAGCTGAAGTATCCGGCATTTGCAAACTCCAGGAATCTATACCTGGAGAGAACTCTGAAGATTCCAGAAGCACTCTAGCAGTACACCACTGAGCAAATCAAGCAAAGAGGCTGGTTCTCTCTGGAGAGAACACTGACAAAGATCAATGTATCTTGGGTCCGGGAATTCTACTGCAACTACTACATCACCACCCTAGATGTAGTGAACCTTAGAGGAAAGCAGATTCTGGTCACTGAGGAGGCCATAGAGGACATTCTACGGCTCCCAGCCAAGTCCGATCAGCCTGATGGTTATTCAAAGGCTGATGAGGACATGCGCCTGATGCAGTTTGATTGGGATGCTGTAAAGGCACGGATAGCTCTCGACCCGACTGTTTCTTGGGAGATGGGTTAGGACACCACCATGCCTAGAGGGATCAAGAGGGCGTACTTAAATGATAAGGCCCGGTTATGGCATCAGATCTTGAGCAACTATGTCATGCCGAGTACTCATGAGACCGAGATCCCAGCTGCTATGATCACCCTCCTATGGTGTGTGATGGAGGGTAAGGACCATTATCTGCCACGCTTTATCCGGCATTATATGGCCAGGGTCCATGTCCAAGGCACCCTTCCTTTTCCGTATCTGGTTACACAGCTAGGCCGTCAAGCGGACGTGCCATGGGAGGATGCCGAAGAGAGACCACCAGCGGCGGACTGCAGGAAGATCATTCCTCACAGCAGGAACTTCCTAGCTTTGGGCTACAGACCACCACCCTTCACTGCTACTGATGAGACAGCCCCACCGTCTGCTGGACCCTCTTCATCCACGGCTGCCCCTGCTGCCCCTGCTACCACCACCACACCTCCACCTACCTCTGAGCCCATATACCGCCTCGTGCACCGCCTATTCCGATGGAGCGCCGTAACCAGCGTCGGTATGAGCTGCGACGCTATTCACATCTGAAGCTGATGATCCGACAGGGTAGTGACATCCCCTCCGAGCCCGACACACCATCAAAGCCATCAGAGGAGGAGGAGGATGAACACGAGGAGGAGACTCACTTCCAGGAGGAGACCCATCAGCAGGCAGACACAGAGCAGGCTGCCCCGCATCAGGAGATTACGTATCAGATCGAGGCTGCAGATCCAGAAATCCTGATCCAGTCAGCACCGCCTCTACAGCAGCCAGACCCTCAGCCCACCACCACCACAGAGCCTCCAGCTACCATCCCTACCAGTGATGACACCCCTTCACACCTGGCTTGACTGAGCATCAGGGACGATGCGTCATTTTAAGTGTGGGGAGGTCGCCATCTTTGGCGTTTTATTTTGGTGAACCACTACATCTCTTTTTTCTTTTATTTTGGATATTTTTTCTGTATTTTTCTTTTTACTGTTATTTTCTGAGTACTTATACATTGCTACTTTTATGTATTTTTACTCTATTTCCGCACTTTGCATTTTTAGTTCATATTTTTAGTTATTTAGTTTAGTCTGCAATTCTGACTTATTAGTGGATTAATTAGTATAGTTTATCCTTTTTAGCATAAGATAGCATAGTTAAATTGAAAAAGGAAGTAAGCTAGGAAATTGAACATAACAGATTTAAGTCCATAAACCTTGTATATATAGCATTACATCATATAGTTAAGTTGACAACATTTCATCAAGGAGGAACATTAAAACTTTAAAGGCTACCCTAAATAATTTTTTTTATGAGAATAATAGGAATTTTTAACTAAACCGGCATAACATATATGAATGATATATGATACTTGAGTTAGAGAACACACAGCCTGTGAGTCTTAAGCTTAATTGTATGGTTGCATTCAAACCATAATTTTATTTCTGTGTGTTTCACTTCTTTTTATTCTGATATTCTTTACTTTGCTTTAATCTATATGTCCAATTATAGAATATAGAATATAGAATATAGATACATACCAAAAGAATGATTGAAGGCCATCATTTGATTTTAGCTCACTTATCCCAAAATAACCTACTTTTCACATCACCCTTGTTAGCCCCCTTGAACCTTTAAAATCCCTTTTATTCTATTTAACCACACTAATAGCCTTAAGCAGAAAAACAAAATAAAATCCCAAGTTGAATCCTTGGTTAGCTTAAGATAGAAAATCATGAATAGATTAAAATATGGGAAACCTATTGGGAACATGGATGATAGAAACAAAAGGGTAGAAAAGTTGAAAGAAATAAAATAACTCAGAAAATTTGGGAAGCATGCTCATGAGAAATCAAAGTGATTCAATTATCATGTGCATTAAAAAAAAAGTTATTTTTCAACATTTAATAAAAGGGGATACAAAAGATTTCCCCAATGCAAAATAAAAGCAATGCACATGGAATAAAAATAAAATTGAAATATGAGCATGTAACAACAAGTGGGATAATATGGGAAAATTGGTAAAGAAGTTTGTTCTACTAAATATGTATGTTAGGTGAGATCTTAGTCTAATTAAGGATTCACTTATTAGCTCACTTAGCCTTATACATATATCCTTACCTTTACCTTGGCCCCATTACAACCTTAATTAAAGACCTCATGACTTTTGGTATGACTGTACTCTATAATTGTTGATTGGTTAGATGAAGAACAAAGTTATAGAAAGTAGGAATAAAAAGAAAAGTAGAGTGAATAAACCCAATAAACACTGAATGACTAGAGGGTAAACACAAAATCCAGTGAGGGTTCAATAGCTCATCAACATATATCTGTGCTTAATTTGCTAATTATTTTGCAAGTTTGTACAAAATTTTTATTTCCCATCTCATTTGCTAAAATGCTCTATTATTTAAGGGTTAGCTATATATATATGACTCCTTGAGAATGTGAACTAATGACTCTCGATCCAGGTTTTATGTTTCTTTGTTTTAAGCTTCCCTTTTCACTTTTATTTATTTATTCCAGCACTTGAGTTGATTATTTACTTTTATAATTTAATTTATGAATTATTCCATGTTACAGATTGTTATTTGAATTAATTATATTTGAGGTATTTCAGTTATTGATTGCTTTCTCTTTAATTTGTGTTACCATTGCTTTTCATCTAAGGATATTTTTATTCCAACAATTTTACTTTTTCCCTTTTGGTCTTGGTTAAGAAATCAGTAACTCAACATTATTAAACTCAACATAATTGATAATCGTTATCTTGCTAATTGAACTGAACTTCAATAATCCCAACTTTTTCTTATGAATTAAATAGGATTCGAAGGTCAAACTAATTAGTCCCTTGACTTTCCTTTGCTTTAGTAAAGGTTAACTAAGTGGAATTTAGATTCAACCTTCATTATTGTTGAGAGGGATAACTAAGTTGGACTTCCAATTTCTCTTACCTTGCCAGAAGTCTGCTTTACAGTATTTATTTATTTTAATTGCTATCTACTTTACTGGTCATTCAAATCACTTGCTTCTCACCTTCTAAACCCTGATTACAACCTTTATAGCCAATAACAAGAACATACTTCCTTGCAGTTCCTTGAGAAGACGACCCGAGGTTTGAATACTTAGTTAACAATTTTTAAAGGGGTTTGTTACTTGTGACACCCAAAACGTTTGTAAGAAAGGTTGATTGCTTAGTTTAGTAACTATACTTACAACGAGAGTTTTCTATAACTTCTAAACCATCAATCTTCCAGCTCTTTCAGGCTACCCACAACTTTTATGATCGCTCCTACTATGAACATGCTAATCAAGGATATCATAACCAAGGGAGCAATTACAACCAAGGGTACCCCCAACAACGAGGCAACTATAACCAAGGGAGTAACAACTCTAATCAAGGATGGAGGGATAACTCCAACCAAAGTTGGCAGGACAATTATCAACAAGGAGGAAGGGACAATGGAGGCAACCAAAGGTGAAACAAAAATACTCCACAAAATCGCTATTCACAAAACCCTCCCAATCAACAACCAAATTAAGGAAGGAACTATCAAACCTACTTACCACCTCATAGACAACCACTTCCACCCAACCAACCCCAAGCACCACAAATCACCTATCCTTCAACTTCTCCAAATCAAGATGACACACTCCGGTCCATACTCCAAGGGAAAAAAGAAATCTAAAACACACTCAACTCAAGTCTTAATGGTCTTACTTCCACCCTCCAAGCTCTTATTACTCGCATGGAGCCACCTTCTACTTCCACTCCTCAAGCCTCAACCTCTAGTTCTATACCTTTTCAACCTCTACCCAACCCCAAGGGTGGCATCAACGCTGTAACCTTGAGGTCCGGAACTCAATTGAAGGAAAGGGACCAAGAGGCACCTACTCCAATGAAAGTTGCTCAAGAGGAAGATGGAGTTGAGATAGAAGGAATCGAAGAGGAGGAGGAATCACATGTAATAGTTGAAGATGAAAACCCTCAACCAAGGAGTGAAGTCCCTAGGAAGGAGCAAATCTTAGAGGAAGTGGCTCAACCAATCCTATTTCCTACATTGGCAAGAAAGGCTAAGAAGCATGTGGAGCTTGACCCAACAATGGTAAAGATGTTCAAGAAAGTAGAGGTGACTATCCCCCTCTTTGATGCTATACATCAAGTGCCGAAATATGCGAAATTTCTTAAGGACTTGTGTATGAACAAAGATAGAATTCATGAGTTGGAAACCATTCCATTGGGGAGTTCCATTTCGGCTTTGATAGGATCCATTCCGGAAAAAGTGTGTTGATCCGGGTCCTTGCTAAGTCTCTTGTGTCATTGATGGAGTCCAATTCATTGATTGTATGTGCGACCTTGGTGCATGCGTTAGCATTATGCCTCTTTCTGTTTATCATCTATTGAAGCTCCCACCGTTGAAGCGTTCGGCGGCTAGGTTTATCTTGGCGGACAAGAGCATAATAACCGTGGTGGGTATTACGGAAGATGTGTTGGTCAACATAAAAGGCTTGATATTTCCAATTGATTTCCATATCATTGAGATGCCACCAAGTGAATCCGAGAGGGCATTGATAAACCCATATTTCATGATATATTTTGTGCTCAATTTAAGTGATTTATTCAACCCTTCACCCACTTATTCATGTGAAATTGCATAGTTTTACTTTCCCTTCCTTATTATGTGATATATGTGAAAAACATATTTCCTATGCTTTAAAAATAATTATTTTAATTACCTTTTATTACCATTAGATGCAGTGATTTGTGTGTTGAGTATTTTCAGATCTCCTAAGGCAGGAATGATTTAAAGGACGGAAAGGAAACATACAAAAATGGAAGGAAAGCACAAAATGGAGTTTTTGAAGAAACTGGCAGCGACGCAAACGCATGGACGACGCGGCCGCATGCCCAGTGCAAAAAGGCAGCGACGCGAACGCGTGACTGACGCGGACGTGAGCCTTGAGCAGAATGCAGATGACGCGTACGCGTGACCGAAGTGAACCTGTGACAAGGAAAACTCCCAGATGACGCGACCGCGTGAACCACGCAGACGCGTGACAGACGCCACGCACCAGAAACTGCAGAAAATGCTCCTAGTGATTTCTGAAACCCTTTTTGGCCCAGATCCAAGTCTAGAAAGCACAGATTAAAGGTTATAAAGTGAGGGAATGCATCCATTCATTAGGAGGCTTTTCGATTATTCACTTTTCATAGTTTAGATGTAGTTTTTAGAGGGAGAGGTTCTCTCCTCTCTCTTAGGTTTTAGGATTAGGATTCCTCTTAAAGGATTTAGGATTTCAACTCTTCATCAGGTTCAATATTCCTTTTATTTTATATTTCTCTTTTACTTTCAGATACTTTAATGCTCTCATTTAATTACGTATGTTGCCAAATTGGCTTATGAACTCTCTATGTTTAGATTGATTTTCTCTTATTAATGCAATTGAAGTATTTCAGATTTATGATTCTTATTTAGCTTTTTATATTATTGGCTTTAATTGATTAACTGGAGGCTCTTGAGTTATCAACTTATCGTGATTGGTTGTTATGTCGACTAATTGACTGGAATTCCACTAACTCTAGTCTTTCCTTAGGAGTTGGCTAGGACTTGGGAATCTAACTAATTAGTTCACCTGACTTTCCCTTGTTTTCGTAAGGGTTAACTAAGTGGGATTAACCTCCATTCTCATAAGAATAACTGGGATAGGACTTCTGAATTTTCATACCTTACCAAGAGTTTATTTTATAGTTATTTATTTATTTTACTTGTCGTTTAAATTACTTGTTCCTTACTTTCAAAATCCCCAATTTACAAAACTCAACCAATAATAAGAATACCTCCCTGTAGTTCCTTGAGAAGACGACCCAAGGTTTAAATACTTCGGTTATCAATTTTAAAGGGGTTTGTTACTTGTGACAACCAAAACGTTCGTACGAAAGGATTTTCTGTTGGTTTAGAAGCTATACTTACAACGCGATCATATTTTTATATTTCTTTACCGATAGAAAAACCATATCGTCAGGCATCATCCATCCTACTTGGGAGGCCATTTTTGAGGACCTTTAGATTCAAGTTGGATGCCCATTCGGGAACCTACTCATTCGAGATAGATGGGAGAGTTGTAAGTTTTATCCTAGAAGAAGCAATGAAGCACCCACCGGAGAACCATTCCATATTTCGATGTGATCTAATTGACAAGATTGTGGCCGAAGTGCATTATGCAAAGCTAGAAGAAAAACATATGGTTGAAGAAAATAGTGAAGATCCAAGTGAAGAAGTTCAAGTGACAAGCCAAGAGCAAAAGCTAGAATTGAAGCCACTACCACCCCACCTAAAGTATTCATACCTTGATGAAGCCCACAAGTTCCTGGTGATCATCGCAAGGGAACTAAATCCTCAATAAGAAGAGAAGTTACTATGTGTTTTGAGGAAGAACAAAAGGGCAATAGGGTAGAGTTTGGCGGATCTAGTGGGGATAAGTCCCCAAGTGTGTGAGCACCAGATCTTTTTGGAAGAAGAAGCTCGACCCGTGAGACAACCTCAAAGGCGCTTGAATCTGACTATTTTGGAGGTTGTCAAGAAAGAGGTGACACAGTTACTCGAGGCAGACATCATCTACCCTATTTTGGATAGTGAATGGGTAAGTCCCGTTCAAGTTGTGCCAAAGAAATCTGGGGTAACCACAATCAAGAATGAAAGCGGGGAGCTCATAGCAACACGGGTGCAAAACTCTTGGTGAGTATGCATAGACTACCGAAGGTTGAACTCGGCCACTAGAAAAGATCATTTTCCACTTCTGTTTATTGATCAAATGCTCGATCAATTATCCGGTAAATCCCATTATTGCTTTCTAGATGGCTATTCGGGATACTTCCAAATACACATTGCTCTAGAGGACCAAGAAAAAATAAAATTTGCTTGCCCTTTTGGAACTTATGCCTACAAGCGTATGCCATTCGGCTTATGCAATGCACCGGCAACTTTCCAAAGGTGCATGATGAGCATATTTGCGGATTTTCTAGAGCAATGTATGGAGGTATTCATGGATGACTTCATGGTATATGGTGATTCTTTTGATCATTGCTTAGATAATCTTGAAAAAGTTTTGGCAAGATGTACTAAAACCAACCTTGTCTTGAATTTTGAGAAGTGTCATTTCATGGTTAGGCAAGGCATTGTTTTAGGACATATTGTTTCCAAAGATGGTTTTTCGTGGATCCGGCAAAGATTAATGTCATATCTAGCTTGCCTTATTCCTCTTCCGAGAAGGAAGTCCGCTCTTTCCTTGGACATGCAGGATTTTATCGACGGTTTATAAAGGACTTTAGTAAGGTAGCATTGCCTCTATCAAGGTTGTTACAAAAGGACATTGAGTTTGATTTAAGCAAGGAATGCATGGAGGCTTTTGACAAGCTCAAGGTAGCATTGACCCAAGCTCCCATTGTGCGAGGGCCGGATTGGAGTCGGCCATTCAAAATAATGTGTGATGCCTCAAATTTTTCTGTGGGAGCCACGTTAGCACAACGCGAAGGTAAGAATCCATATGTCATAGCTTATGCATCAAAAATACTAGATGGAGCCCAATCCAACTACACTACTACCGAAAAAGAACTTTTGGCCATTGTCTTTGCCTTGGATAAGTTCTGAGCATATCTACTTGGTTCAAAGGTGGTAGTGTACTCGGATCATGCGACGTTAAAATATTTATTGGCTAAGAAGGAATCCAAACCGAGATTGATTAGATGAATTTTATTGTTGCAAGAGTTTGACTTGGAAATTAAGGATAGGAGTGGTATGCAAAACCTAGTGGCGGACCACTTAAGTCACCTTGAACACACAAAAGGCGATACCACTCCTATTAATGATTCTTTACCCTTTAAGGACTTGCATGCAATCTCGGAAACCATTCCTTGGGATGCACCGATCGCCAATTACTTAGTATCCCGCTCCTTCCCTCCTAATCTCTCCAAACATCAAAGGGATAAGCTAAAGAGCAAATCGAAATACTATGTGTGGGATGACCCATACCTTTGGAGATGTGGGGCGGATCAAGTAATTCGGAGCTGCATTCCACAAATCGAATTTCACTCAATCTTGGAAGCTTGCCACTCCTCCAAAGGAGGAGGCCATTTTAGACCTCAAAGAACGGCAAGAAAAATCCTAGATTGTGGATTTTGGTGGCCAACTCTTTTCAAGGATTCTTCTCACTTCTTTAAATCTTGTTCTCAATGCATTAGATTTGGTAATATCTCCAAGAAGGATGAAATCCCCCAATAAACCATGTTATTTTGTGAGATTTGTTATGTGTGGGGAATCGACTTCATGGGGCCATTCCCAAATTCTAATGGTTTTCTCTACATTCTACTTGCTGTTGATTATGTGTCTAAATGGGTGGAAGCAATATCCACCCGGACGGATGATGCTAATGTGGTCCTTTCTTTTATGAGAAACAATATCATTTGTAGATTTGGGTCGCCACGAGCAATCGTGAGCGACCAAGGTTCACATTTTTGCAATAAGAGAATGGAAGGGCTAATGAGGAAATATAGCATCATGCATAAAGTAGCCACGGCCTACCACCCACAAACAAACGGCCAAGCCAAGGTTTCTAATCGGGAGATTAAATGCATCTTGGAAAGGATTGTGAAACCCAATAGGAAAGATTGGAGTGCTAAGCTCACCGATGCATTATGGGCCTACCGAACGGCATACAAAACGCCAATTGGCATGAGTTCCTTTCGGTTGGTGTATGGCAAGGCTTGCCACTTACCGGTGGAGATAGAGCACAAGGCATATTGGGCCATTAAGGAGTGCAATCCAAGTTTGGGTGGAGTCGGAATTGAGAGGAAGCTACAACTAGCAGAGTTGGAATGTTTGAGACTTGAAGCTTATGAGAACTCTAGACTTTACAAGGAGAAAATGAAAGCTGTGCATGATAGAAACATAAGAAGTAAAGAATTTAAAGCCGGTGATCTAGTCCTTCTTTACAATTCTAGGTTGAGATTGTTGCCGGAAAACTAAGGTCGAAATGGGAAGGCCCATACCAAGTAGAGAAAGCGGAACCCTATGGGGTTTACCATTTGCGCCATCCCTCAAGTCCGGATATCTTCAAGGTCAATGGGTACCGTCTCAAGTTGTATCATGGTGCGCAATTGAAGAGCAACAAGGAGATTGAGGTATTTCTTTTGGAAGATGCACCTCTTGGCAAAGAGCAATGAGCTAGTGAAAGTCCAACTTAAGGACATTAAACAAAAGTGCTAGGTGCAAGACACCCAACCATGGTGAGATCTAACCTTTTTACCCTTTTGTATATAGTTAATGAACTCTTGATTGCTTTGTGATTGCTTAGCTATAGTCTTATTTGATTAGACTTGATCGAGACTACCTTAGATAACTTGTTCTTGAAGACTTGCATTGATTTTCCAATGGATGAATTGATTGTGTGGTAGAAGAACACCCCTTCTTTAGGTTTTGCATTGAGTTTTGGGTGTTTTTGACCTCTTTGGCCTGTTTGGCCATTAAATTCATAATAATTAGACATTCTTCATGTTTTCATTCAAAAAAAAAGGGCGGGGGGGCATGCGTGAGCGAACTATGCGCGTATGCGCCCATAGGCCTTCGCAGCTCCTGGGTAATTTTCCAGAGAGTTGTGCAAAATTTGGGCCAGTTTTGGGCCCTGGGTATAAACACAGTCGCGTGTGCGCGCACCTTGTGCGTACGCATCCATGGCCATGTACGTAAAAGTGCGCGTACGCGCACTAGCCGCGCCCGCGCCATCACTGTGTTTTGCAATTCTGGGCCATTTTTCCCGAGACTTGTGCCTAATTTGGGCCAATCTTATGCCACTGGCCTAACTCGACTCACGTGTACGCGCATGGTGCACGACATTGTGATCTCTAGCAACGGCACCAAAAACTTGGTACGCACGTTTATAATCTCAAATTCTTTTTCACAACTCCGATACAACTAACCAGCAAGTGTACTGGGTCGTCCAAGTAATAAACCTTACGTGAGTAAGGGTCGATCCCACGGAGATTGTCGGCTTGAAGCAAGCTATGGTCACCTTATAAGTCTCAGTCAGGCAGATTCAAATGGTTATGGGATTTTGATAATTATGATATAAAATATAAAATAGGAAAGAGATACTTATGCAATTCATTGGTGAGAATTTCAGATAAGCGTATGGAGATGATTTTGTTCCTTCTAAACCTCTGCTTTCCTATTGCTTTCATCCAATCATTCATACTCTTTTGCATGGTAAGCTGTATGTTGGGCATCACCGTTGTCAATGGCTACTTCCCGTCCTCTCAATGAAAATGGTCCAATTGCGCTGTCACCGCACGGCTAATCATCTGTCGGTTCTCGATCATGTTGGAATAGGATCCATTGATCCTTTTGCGTCTGTCACACGCCCAACACTCGCGAGTTTGAAACTCATCATAGTCATCCCTTCCCAGATCCTACTTGGAATACCACAGACAAGGTTTAGACTTTCTGGATCTCAAGAATGGCCGCCAATAATTCTAGCCTATACCACGAAGATTTTAATCTTAGATTAGAAACCTAAGAGATACACATTCAAGCTTGTTTGCATGTAGAACGGAAGTGGCTGTCAGACACGTGTTTATAGGTGAGAATGGTGATGAGTGTCACATAATCATCACATTCATCATGTTCTTGTGTGCGAATGAATATCTTAGAGAAGAAATAGGCTTGAGTTGAATAGAAAAACAATAGTACTTTGCATTAATTCATGAGGAACAGCAGAGCTCCACACCTTAATCTATGGTGTGTAGAAACTCTACCGTTGAAAATACATAAGTGATGAAGGTCCAGGCATGGCCGAATGGCCAGCCCCCTAAACGTGATCTCAGAACATAAAATTAGTCAAAGACTAACCAGAGATGTGAAATAAATCACTAAAAGTAGTTTTTATACTAAACTAGTAGCAAGGGTTACATAAGATAAGTAAATGATGTAGAAATCCACTTCCAGGCCCACTTGGTGTGTGCTTGGGCTGAGCATTGAGCTTTCATATGTAGAGACTCTTTTTGGAGTTAAACGCCAGGTTGTAGCCTGTTTCTGGTGTTTAACTTTGATTTGCAACCTGTTTCCGGCGTTTAACTCCAGAATAGGGCAGGGAGTTGGCGTTTGAACGCCAGTTTGCGTCATCAAAACTCGTGCAAAGTATGGACTATTATATATTTCTGGAAAGCTCTGGATGTCTACTTTCAAACGCAATTAAGAGCGCACCAATTGGATTTCTGTAGCTCCAGAAAATCCATTTCAAGTGCAGGGAGGTCAGAATCCAACAGCATCTGCAGTCCTTCTTCAGCCTCTGAATAAGATTTTTGCTCAAGTCCCTCAATTTCAACCAGAAATTACTTGAAATCACAGAAAAACACACAAAATCATAGTAAAACCCAGAAATATGATTTTTATTTAAAAACTAATAAAAATATACTAAAAACTAGCTAAATCATACTAAAACCTATGTAAAAACAATGCCAAAAAGCGTATAAATTATCCGCTCATCACAACACCAAACTTAAATTGTTGCTTGTCCCCAAGCAGCTAAAAATCAAATAGGATAAAAAGAAGAGAATATACTATAAATTCCAAAATATCAATGAAACTTAGCTCCAATTAGATGAGCGGGACTAGTAGCTTTTTGCCTCTGAACAGTTTTGGCATCTCACTTTATCCCTTGAAGTTCAAAATGATTGGCATCTATAGGAACTCAGAATTCAGATAGTGTTATCAATTCTCCTAGTTCAGTATGTTGATTCTTGAACACAGCTACTTTATGATTCTTGGCCGTGGCCCGAAACACTTTGTTTTCCAGTATTACCACCGGATATATAAATGCCACAGACACATAACTGGGTGAACCTTTTCAGATTGTGACTCAGCTTTGCTAGAGTCCCCAATTAGAGGTGTCTAGGGTTCTTAAGCACACTCATTTTTTTTCTTTGGACCTCGAATTTAACCGCTCACTCTCAAGCTTTTCACTTGACACCTTCACGCCACAAGCACATGGTTAGGGACAGCTTGGTTTAGCTGCTTAGGCCAGGATTTTATTCCTTTGGGCCCTCCTATCCACTGATGCTCAAAGCCTTGGATCCTTTTTACCCTTGCCTTTTGGTTTAAAGGGTTATTGGCTTTTTCTGCTTGCTTTTTCTGTTTCTTTCTCTCTTTTTTTTTTGCCATTTTCTTTTCCTTTTTTTCTACAAGCTTTTGTATTCACTGCTTTTTCTTGCTTCAAGAATCAATTTTATAATTTTTCAGATTATCAATAACATTTCTCCTTTTTTATTATTCTTTTAAGAGCCAACAATTTTAACATTCATAAACTACAAATTTAAAAGACATATGCACTGTTCAAGCATTCATTCAGAAAACAAAAATTGTTGCCACCACATCAAAATAATTGAACTAATTTCAAGGATGAATTCAAAATTCATGTACTTCTTGTTCTTTTGTAATTAAAACGTTTTTCATTTAAGAAAGGTG
Source organism: Arachis ipaensis (assembly GCF_000816755.2). Taxonomy (NCBI): domain Eukaryota; kingdom Viridiplantae; phylum Streptophyta; class Magnoliopsida; order Fabales; family Fabaceae; genus Arachis; species Arachis ipaensis. The sequence continues at coordinate 38,949,367 of NC_029786.2, forward strand.
ATAGATTCATAGGACATTCATAGCTTTAAGACATAGACACTTAGACACTAGTGATCATGTAGTAAAGACACAAACATAAATAAAACATAAGGCTCAAAAACAGAAAAACAGAAAAATAAGAACAAGGAGATTAAGAAACGGGTCCACCTTAGTAAGGGTGGCGTCTTCTTCCTCTTGAAGAACCAATGGTGTTCTTGAGCTCCTCTATGTCTCTTCCTTGTCTTCGTTGCTCCTCCCTCATAGCTCTTTGATCTTCTCTAATCTCATGGAGATTGATGGAGTGCTATTGGTGTTCAATCTTTAGTTGTCCCATGTTGGAACTTAATTCTCCTAGGGAGGTGTTGATTTGCTCCCAATAGTTTTGTGGAGGAAAGTGCATCCCTTGAGGCATCTCAGGGATTTCATGGTGAGGAATTTCCTCATGCTCTTTTTGAGGTCCATGATCTCTTGTTTGCTCCATCCTTTTCTTATTGATGGGCTTGTCCTCATCAATGAGGATATCTCCCTCTATGTCAATCCCAGCCGAATTGCAGAGGTGGCAAATGAGGTGAGGAAAGGCTAACCTTGCCAAAGTGGAGGACTTGTCAGCCACCTTATAGAGTTCTTGAGGTATAATCTCATGAACTTCCACTTTCTCTCCAATCATGATACTATGGATCATGATGGCCCGATCCACAGTTACTTCGGATCGGTTGCTAGTAGGAATGATAGAGCGTTGGATGAACTCCAACCATCCTCTAGCTACAGGCTTAAGGTCCGGTCTTCTCAATTGAACCGGGTTGCCTCTTGAGTCAACTTTCCATTGAGCTCCTTCCACACATATGTCCATGAGGACTTGGTCCAACCTTTGATCAAAGTTGACCCTTCTAGTGTAGGGACGTGCATTTTCTTGCATCATTGGCAAGTTGAATGCCAACCTTACATTTTCCGAACTGAAATCTAAGTATTTCCCACGAACCATTGTAAGCCAATTCTTTAGATTCGGGTTCATACTTTGATCATGGTTCCTAGTGATCTATGCGTTTGCATAGAACTCTTGAACCATTAAGATTCCAACTTGTTGAATAGGATTGGAGAGTACTTCCCATCCGCTTCGTCTAATCTCTTGTCGGATCTCCGGATAGTCGCTCTTTTTGAGCTTAAAAGGGACCTCAGGGATCACCTTTTTCTTGGCCACAACTTAATAGAAGTGGTCTTTATGGACCTTTGAGATGAATCTCTCCATCTCCCATGACTCAAAGATTGAAGCAATTGCCTTTCCTTTCCTCTTTCTTGAGGTTTCTCTAGCCTTAGGTGCCATTAATGGTTATGGAAAAACAAAAAGCAATGCTTTTACCACACCAAACTTTAAAGGTTTGCTCGTCCTCGAGCAAAGGAAGAAAGAAAGTAGTAGAAAAAGAAGAAAATGGAGGAGATGGAGTGAGAGAATGTATTCGGCCAAGGGCGAAGTAGTGTTTGTGATGTGTGAAAATGGAGTAGTGTTAAGGGGTTTATATAGGGGGGTTAGTTTCGGCCATTAGGGTTGGGTTTGGAAGGGAAAAGAGTTTGAATTTTGGAGGTAGGTAGGGTTTATGGGAAGAGTGGATGGATGTGAGTGGTTAAGGGTATTTGGGGAAGATGTATGGAGGTGATTGGTGAAGGGTATTTGGGGGAGAGTGTTATGAAAAGGTGTGAAGAGGAGAGAAGAAGAGGTGGGGTAGGTGGGGATCCTATGGGGTCCACAGATCCAGAGGGGTCAAGGACTTAGCATCCCTGCTCCATGTAGGCGTGCAAAACGCCCTTAGAATGCATGTCTGGCATTAAACGGCAACTTGTTGCTTGTTTCTGGCGTTTAACGCCAGCTTGATGCTTCTTTCTGGCGTTAAACGCCAGTTTGATGCTTCTTACTGGTGTTTAAATGCCAGTAAGCTCTTCCTCCAGGATGAGCTATTTTTAATACTGTTTTTTATTCTGTTTTTGATTTTTTAGTTGTTTTTGTGACTTCACATGATCATCAACCTAAAGAAAACATAAAATAACAATAGAAAATAATTAGATATAGTTAAATAACATTGGGTTGCCTCCCAATAAGCGCTTCTTTAATGTCAATAGCTTGACAGTGAGCTCTCATGGAGCCTCACAGAAAATCAAAGCAATGTTGGGGCCCCTCAACACCAAACTTAGAGTTTGGTTGTGGCCTCCCAATACCAAACTTAGAGTTTGAATGTGGGGGGTTTTGTTTGACTCTGTTCTAAGAGAAGCTTCTCATGCTTCCTCTCCATGGTTACAGAAGGAGAACCTTGAGTCTTAAATACAAGGTAGTCCTCATTCAACTGAAGGACCAACTCTCCTTTGTCAACATCAATCACAGTTTTTTCTATGGCCAGGAAGGGTCTGCCAAGGATGATGGATTCATCCTCATCCTTCCCAGTGTCTAGGATTATGAAATCAGCAGGGATGTAAAGGCTTTCAACCTTCACTAGCACGTCCTCTACTAGTCCATAAGACTGTTTCATGGATTTGTCTGCCATCTCTAGTGAGATTCTTGCAGTTTGTACCTCAAAGATTCCCAGTTTCTCCATTATAGAGAGGGGCATGAGGTTTATCCCTGACCCCAGGTCACATAGAGCCTTCTCAAAGGTCATGGTGCCTATGGTACAAGGTATGAAGAATTTTCTGGGATCTGGTTTCTTCTGAGGTAATGTCTGCCTCATTAATGCATTCAGTTCATTGGTTAACAAGGGGGGTTCATCCTCCCAAGTCTCAGTACCAAATAACTTGGCATTCAGCTTCATGATTGCTCCTAGATACTTAGCAACTTGCTCTTCAGTGATGTCTTCATCCTCTTCAGAGGAAGAGTATTCATCAGAGCTCATGAATGGCAGAAGGAGGTTCAATGGAATCTCTAGGGTCTCTGTATGAGCCTCAGATTCCTTTGGTTCTTCAAAGGGGAACTCCTTTCTGTCCAAAGGACGTCCCATGAGGGCTTCCTCACTGGGATTCATGTCCTCCTCCTCCTCTGGGCATTCAGCCACACCAAGTAAGGTTATGGCCTTGCACTCTCTCTTGGGATTTTCTTCTGTATTGCTTGCGAGAGTACTGGGAGGAGTGTCAGTAATCTTCTTACTCAGCTGACCTACCTGTGCCTCCAAATTTCTAATGGAGGACCTTGTTTCATTCATGAAACTTAGTATGGTCTTGGATAGATCAGAGACTATGGTTTCCAGGCCAGAATTGCTCTGTTCATAATTCTCTGTCTGTTGCTGAGAAGATGATAGAAAAGGCTTGCTATTGCTAAACCTATTTCTTCCACCATTATTATTGAAGCCTTGTTGAAGCTTCTGTTGGTCCTCCCATGAGAAGTTTGGGTGATTTCTCCATGAAGGATTATAGGTGTTTTCATAGGGTTCTCCCATGTAATTCATCTCTGCTATTACAGGGTTCTCAGGATCATAGGCTTCTTCTTTAGAAGATGCTTCTTTAGTATTGTTGGATGCAGCTTGCAATCCATTCAGACTCTGAGAAATCATATTGACTTGCTGAATCAATATTTTGTTCTGAGCCAATATTGCATTCAGAGTGTCAATTTCAAGAACTCCCTTCTTCTGAGGCGTCCCATTGTTTACAAGATTCCTCTCAGAGGTGTACATGAACTGGTTATTTGCAACCATTTCAATAAGTTCCTGAGCTTTTACAGGGGTTTTCACGTGAAGAGATCCTCCTGCAGAATGGTCCAATGACATTTTTGATAACTCAGACAGACCATTATAGAATATACTTATGATGCTCCATTTTGGAAGCATGTCAGTAGGACACCTTTTGATCAGTTGCTTGTATCATTCCCAAGCTTCATAGAGGGATTCTCCTTCCTTCTGTCTGAAGGTTTGGATTCCCACTCTAAGCTTGCTCATCTTTTGAGGTGGAAAGAATTTGGCCAGGAAAGCACTGACCAGCTTATCCCAAGAGTTCAGGCTTTCCTTAGGTTGTGAATCCAACCATATTCTAGCTCTGTCTCTTACAGCAAAAGGGAAAAGCATAAGCCTGTAGACCTCGGGATCAACTCCATTGGTCTTAATAGTGTCACAGATTTGTAAGAATTCAGCTAAAAACTGATGAGGATCTTCCATTGGAAGTCCATGAAACTTGCAATTCTGTTGCATTAGAAAAACTAATTGAGGCTTAAGCTCAAAGTCGTTTGCTCTAATGGCAGGAATTGAGATGCTTCTTCCATAGAAGTCAGCAGAGGGTGCAATAAAGTCACCAAGCATCTTTCTTGTATTGTTGGTATTGTTGTTATTTTCGGCTGCCATGTCTTCTTCTTTTTCAAAAATTTCTGTTAGGTCCTCTCCAGAGTGTTGTGCCTTAGCTTCTCTTAGCTTCCCCTTTAGAATCCTTTCAGGTTCTGGATCAGCTTCAACAAGAATATTCTTATCCTTGCTCCTACTCATATGAAAAAGAAGAGAATAGAAAATAATAGGAATCCTCTATGTCACAGTATAGAGATTTCCTTTGTGAGTAGAAGAAGAGAAGAATATAGTTCGAACATAGAGAGGGGGAGAGGGTTCAAATTTTTTAGTGGGAGAGGAGTGTTAGTAAATAAATAAATAAATAGAAGGAGATGAGAGAGAGAAGAATTCGAAAATTAAATAAAGTAAAAGGAAAATATTTTATTTTTATTTTAAAATGTAGTTAGAATTCGAAAATCAAAAAGAGAAACAAAATAATTTTGAAAATTAAATAAATTACTAAATTAAAAAGATTTTTTTAAAAAAATGGTTAGTAATTTTCGAAAATCAGAGAGAAAAAAGTAGTTAGATAGTTTTGAAAAAGATAAGAATTTTAAAATCAAACAAAAAGTTAAGTGGTTAATTGAAAAAGATTTTGAAAATTAAATTTGAAGAAATAAGAAGTTAGAAAAGATTTTGAAATTGAGTTTTGAAAAAGATGTGATTGGAATTTATTTTGAAAAAGATTTGAAAAAGAAATTTAGAAAGATTTGATTTTGAAAATTAAAGTTGATTATTTGACTAACAATAAACTAAAAGATATGATTTTAAAATTTAAAGATTGACCCTTTCTTAATAGGCAAGTAACAAACTTTAAAATTTTTGAACCAATCACATTGATTGTTAGTAAAGATTTTGAAATTATGAAATGAAATTAAGAAAAAGATTTTGAAAATCATTTTTAAAAGTTTTCGAAAATATATATAAAAAAATGAGAAAGATTTTATTTTTGAAAAGGTTTTGAAAAGATAAGATTTTTAAATTGAAAATTTGATTTGACTCATAAGAAACGACTAGATTTTAAAGATTTTTAAAAAAGTCAACTCAAATATTAGAATTTTATGAGAAAAATAAGGGAAAGATATTTTTTTTTGAATTTTTAATGAAGAAAGAGAAAAACACAAAAAAGACACAAGACATAAAAATTATGAATCAAAACAAAAAAAAAATATGCAAGAACACTTTGAATGTCAACATGAACACCAAGAACACTTTGAAGATCAAGATGAACACCAAGAACTTATTTTTGAAAATTTTTAAGAAAAGACACACATGCAAGACACCAAACTTAGAAATTTTTAATGTTGAGACACTAACAAATTGAAAATGCATATGAGAAACAGGAAAAGATGAAAAACATGAAAATGCAAAGATCAAACAAGGGAAATCATCAAGAACAACTTGAAGATTATGATGAACACCATGCATGAATTTTTCGAAAATTTTTAGTGAAAATTAAAAATATGCAATTGACACCAAACTTAAAAATTGACACAAGACTCAAACAAGAAACATCAAATTTTTGTTTTTTAGGATTTTATTATTTTTTTGTAATTTTTCGAAAATTAATTGGAAGAGAAAAATAAGGATTTCAAAATTTCTAATGAGAATTCCAGGAATCATGTAATGTTAGCCTAAAACTCCGGTCCAGGAATTAGACATGATTTACTAGCCAGCCAAGCTTTCAGTGAAAGCTTCGGTCCAAAACACTAGACATGGCCAATGGCTAGCCAAGCTTCAGCAGAACATTACATACAACAGCTAATTTGCTGAGAAAGACAAAGAAGCTCTTTTAAGGATAGTTGAAACCTCGGTCCAAAAGATTAGACATGGCTTAACAGCCAGCCAGGATTTAACACATTTCATGAAACTCTAGAATCCATTCTTAAAAATTTTGAAGACCATAAAATAAATTTTTTTTTTTGAAAATTTTTTGAAAATAAGAATAATAAAAACAAAAAGCTTAAAAATAAAATAAAATTACCTAATCTGAGCAACAAGATGAACCGTTAGTTGTCCAAACTCGAACAATCCCCGGCAACGGCGCCAAAAACTTGGTGCACGAAATTGTGATCTCTAGCAACGTTGCCAAAAACTTGGTACGCACGTTTATAATCTCAAATTATTTTTCACAACTACGATACAACTAACCAGCAAGTGCACTGGGTCGTCTAAGTAATAAACCTTACGTGAGTAAGGGTCGATCCCACAGAGATTGTCGGCTTGAAGCAAGCTATGGTCACCATGTAAGTCTCAGTCAGGCAGATTCAAATGGTTATGGGATTTTGATAATTATGATATAAAATATAAAATAGGATAGAGATACTTATGCAATTCATTGGTGAGAATTTCAGATAAGCGTATGTAGATGCTTTTGTTCCTTCTGAACCTCTGCTTTCCTACTGCTTTCATCCAATCATTCATACTCCTTTCCATGACAAGCTGTATGTTTCACATCACCGTTGTCAATGGCTACTTCCCGTCCTCTCAGTGAAAATGGTACAAATGTGTTGTCACCGCACGGCTAATCATCTGTCGGTTCTCGATCATGTTGGAATAGGATCCATTGATCCTTTTGCGTCTGTCACACGTCCAACGCTCACGAGTTTGAAGCTCGTCACAGTCATCCCTTCCCAGATCCTACTCGGAATACCACAGACAAGGTTTAGACTTTTTGGATCTCAGGAATGGTCGCAATAATTCTAGCCTATACCACGAAGATTTTAATCTTAGATTAGAAACCCAAGAGATACACATTCAAGCTTGTTTGCATGTAGAACGGAAGTGGTTGTCAGGCACGCGTTCATAGGTGAGAATGGTGATGCGTGTCACACAATCATCACATTCATCATGTTCTTGTGTGTGAATGAATATCTTATAGAAGAGATAGGCTTGAGTTGAATAGAAAAACAATAGTACTTTGCATTAATTCATGAGGAACAGCAAAGCTCCACACCTTAATCTATGGTGTGTAGAAACTCTACCGTTGAAAATACATATGTGATGAAAGTCCAGGATTGGCCGAATGGCCAGCCCCCTAAACGTGATCTCAGAACATAAATTAGTCAAAGACTAACCAGAAATGTGAAATAAATCACTAAATATAGTTTTTATACTAAACTAGTAGCTAGGGTTACATAAGATAAGTAAATGATGTGGAAATCCACTTCCAGGCCCACTTGGTGTGTGCTGGGGCTGAGCATTGGACTTTCATGTGTAGAGACTCTTTTTGGAGTTAAACGCTAGGTTGTAGCCTATTTCTGGCGTTTAACTCTGATTTGCAACCTGTTTCTGGCATTTAACTCCAGAATAGGGCAGGGAGTTGGCATTTGAACGCAAATTTGCATCGTCAAAACTCGTGCAAAGTATGAACTATTATATATTTCTGGAAAGCCCTTGATATCTACTTTCCAACGCAATTGAGAGCGCGCCAATTGGATTTCTATAGCTCCAGAAAATCCATTGCGAGTGTAGGGAGGTCAGAATCCAACAGCATCTGCAGTCCTTCTTCAGCCTCTGAATCAGATTTTTGCTCAAGTCCCTCAATTTCAGCCAGAAATTACTTGAAATCACAGAAAAATACACAAACTTATAGTAAAGTCCAGAAATTTGATTTTTATTTAAAAACTAATAAAAATATACTAAAAACTAGCTAAATCATACTAAAAACTATGTAAAAACAATGCCAAAAAGCGTATAAATTATCCGTTCATCAGTGCACCAGGCGCACATGCGTACCTCGACCATCATGCCAATCGACGCGTCAGCGCACCGTGCACGTCCACGTCATTTATGAAAATTCATCTCCTGGTACTTTTTCCCGAGAGTTAAGCCAAAGTTGTGCCGAACTTGCGCACCTGGCGCTCGCATGAACAACTTCATTTCGCCCCTTCGCACATCCGCGCATCATGCGCATCTGCGCCCTTACTGATTTTTGCCCATGCACGCGCACATCGGTTTTGCAAACCAATTGCATTAGAACGCCCTTTTCTTCTTCAATTTTCTTTATTTCTTCTTACCACCACCCTTCTTCTCCACTTCTACCCTCTTCCACCATCTCTACCACCTCTCCTCCGCCACCACCGCGGCAACCACCACCTCTGGCGATCCCACACCTTTCTTTCTCCTCTCTCTTACTCTTCACTACCCTTTCTTTTCACTTCCATACCCCATTTCTCTTCTCCCTCTCAAGGTACTTCTCATTTCTATTCTTGTTTAGTTTCCTCTTCCTTCTTCTTTTCATTGGTTACACTCCCTTACTCTTCCTCTTAGTTTGTTTCATTGATGTTTTCTTTGTTTGTTGAAATTCCTTTCTCTCTTCCTTTTCATTTTTTTATGGGTGTTACAAGTAGAGATTACTCTTGCATTGATGAGTTGATTTGATTTACTTGCTTTCTTTTGCAATATATAGTATGTTATGATGATTGATGTTGCTTTATGGGATGTTACATTATCACCCTTCTTCCATCTTTGTCATGAATTTTTGGTGCTATATTTGAGTTAGCTCTTCCATTTTGGTATTCTTTCCCCTTCACTACCTTGTTCATATGTGCATTGAGTACTACATTTCTTGCTTCATTTCTACATGATCTTCCCCTAATTGTCACTTCTTGTCATTGTTGTTAAGAGTGTATGCTTCTCATGCTTCTCATTTGCATGCTTATACCACTCATACATCACATGCTAGTGATTGACCATGATCTTCATTTTTGCCTTAGTTATATGTTGCAGCTGTCATGCATCTAAGTCACCTATTCTCGAGATTATGCTTTGTCATTAGCATGCTTATTATTTCTTAGTGCTTCTTTGGGCTTAATTTCACCATCTTTCCCTCTTTTATAGGATGGTGATCAAACGAGACAACGGAAAGGCACCCAAGAAGGCACCCTCACAGTCCATTAGCAAAGCACAACAAGCACCTAGAGCCAAGCCCCTCCCCAATAAGACGAAGAGCGTTGCTAACATTGATATTTTGGAAAAAGAAAATCCGGCGAGGGATCCGAACAAGTTCTCCAACCGCTATTGCGAACTTGTCTACCCCTTGATCAAACCAAGGAACTATCATGCAGAGCCTCTTCTAGCCCCTCCGGCCCATGTCATACCGCTCATCATACCCCGCATCGAACGGCGGAAATGGAAGTTCCTATTGAGGAAGCCTCGGGAGGCAAACTTGTCCTGGGTGGTTGAATTTTACACCAACTACCACTCCTCTTCCCTTGCATTGGTATTTGTACACCGAAGACAAGTTTCCATCACAGAGGAGGCCATTCAAAGTGTGCTTAAGACCAGACCATTAGCGAAAGGGATTACATCTTGATTCAAGCAAGCATGGTGTACTTTACATGATTTCATGAGAATTTCGCATGAATTAAAATGACAAATTGGATGATGCATGTCTCATGATGAGGATTAAAACTTTGATGCACTTTATTGCTTGATTTCAGGACAAAGGAAGCAAGAAAGAACCATGTTAGCAGCCACGTTAGTCTAACTAACGTGGAATGGGAGCTAGCTTGCAACGTTAATGAGAAAAGTAATCACCAATAACGTCCTCGGAGCCATCATAGCCCACGTTAAGAGTCACGTTAACTAAGTTAACGTGAACTCTAACGTGGAAGAAGAAAGTGGAGCCAACGTTAGTGACACTCACCTTTGTCACTAACGTTGGACCAAGCTCATATTGACCACGTTAAGGGCCACGTTAACTTAGTTAACGTGGACTCTAACGTTGGGAAGCAAAAGAATGGCCAACGTTAGTGACACTTACCTTTGTCACTAACGTCGGAAAAAACACTTTGAGCCACGTTAACTCCCACGTTAACTTAGTTAACGTGGAAGCTAACGTGGAGAAAGCAAATAATCGCCAACGTTAGTGACACTCACCATTATCACTGACATTGGAATGAGCCATAATGAGCCACTATGAGCCACGATAACTCCCACGTTAACTTAGTTGACACTCACCTTTGTCACTAACGTTGGAATGAGCCATAATGAGCCACTATGAGCCACGTTAACTCCCACCTTAACTTAGTTAACGTGGAAGCTAACGTGGAGGAAAGGATGATGAGCCAACGTTAGTGACACTCACCTTTGTCACTAACGTTGGAGATGGCTATCATCACCACGTTAGAAGCCACGTTAACTTAGTTAACGTGGATTCTAACGTGGGAAGTAGGGGCATCTTGGAATGTTAGTGACAAAGGTAAGTGTCACTAACGTTCTCGAAGGATTGGCAAGCCTACGTTAAGAGCCACGTTAACTAAGTTAACGTGGACTCTAACGTAGGAGGAAGGGAGGATTCTCAACGTTATTGGAAAAGGTGATTCCCAATAACGTGTGTGAAGGACCAAGAGGCAACGTTAGGGAGGATTCTCAACGTTGAAGTTAACGTGGATCATCCCTGGGGTAGAACGTTAGTAAAAAAGGTGATTGTCACTAACGTTCTCGAACCCACACTCTCACTTAACGTTAACGCCACTAACGTCCTGAGCTAAATACCCTGCCTACTTCACACTTTCTCTCTGCAAGTAAAGCTATGCCCACTGAAGAGGATAACTACTTCAAACTCAAGATCCAAAGGCCCATATCCAAGACTTGAAGAACCAACTAGAAGATCAGAAGAGTAGTATATATAGGGGTAGTTTTGAATTAGAGAAGGAGCTTTTGGGGAGTTGGAAATTTGAGAACTACTCTCTGTATAATTTACTCTGCACTTCTAGTTTATTTTTGAGAATGGATCTTCCATCTTTGTTTTCCATTTCCAGAGCTATGAACAACTAAACCCCCTTCATTGGGTTAGGGAGCTCTGTTGTAATTTGATGGATCAATATTAGTTTTCATTATTCTTCTTCTATCTTTTCTCTTGATTTTACTAGAAAGCTTTCAATCTTCATCCAATTGGGTAGTTATCTTGGAAAGGAAGCTATTCATACTTGGATCTCTTCTGAACCTTGGAAGAGGAATGAAGAGATCATGCTAGAAATGCTTTCTCATGATGGACCAAATTGGGGTTGGAAGGATATGGTGACTATAATTCTACCAACACTTGATTTGGGAATGCATGTGGTATAATCAGTGATAATGTGGATGCACTGCTGGCCCAAAACAAGCTTATTACTAAGCAGCTGGCTTACCTCACCAAGAAGATGGAGAGGAACCAAGTAGCAGCAATCACCACCTCATCAGCAACCCAAGAGGGAGTGAATGCAGAGGCAAAAGATGAGCAAGAACAAGCCAGCTACATTGGAAACTCACCCAAGAAGACCCATGATCCATACTCCAAGACCTACAACCCTGGTTGGAGGAATCACCCAAACTATGGGTGGAGAAATCAACAAGATCAAAGCCAAGATCAGAGACGTCACAACCCCAACAACCATGCAGCTCACCAATATTCCACACAGAGATTATATCAACACCACCCTAACAACACCTCTCCACATCCATACCAAAACCAAAACAACCCTTCTCATCACTCCGATCCCAACCCACCATCATCTGATGACAGACTCTCAAGGATTGAGAAACTACTTGAAGGCATATGCAAAGAGATTCAAGACAGTAAGGCATTCCGAGAAGAAGTGCGGTCCAATATGCAAAATCAAGATGCTGCCATCAAGAAACTTGAGACACAAATTGGCTACCTATTCAAGCAAACTCCCAGCCACAACCCTCACAGCGATACTGACTCAAACCAAAGGGAGGAATGTCAGGCTATCACCCTCAGAAGTGGAAAGGAATTGAAGGAGACTCCCAAGCAACCACAAGAGAAAGATTCAGTTGGAAAGAAGGAGGAACAAGATGAAGTTCAAGTCTCCACCTCCAACTCACATCAAAAGGAAGGAGAGCTGAAGCCCTATGTTCCCAAAGTCCCATATCCTCAGCAACTGAAGAAGAAGGGGGATGACAGCCAGTTCTCCAGATTTTTAGAAATCTTCAAGAAATTACAGATTAACATACCCTTTGCTGAAGCAATAGAGCAAATGCCGCTCTATGCCAAGTTCTTGAAGGAATTGATGACTAAGAAGAGAAGTTGGAAGAGCAATGAAACTGTGATACTAACCGAAGAATTAGTGCTATCATTCAGCATAAACTGCCCCAGAAATTGAAGGATCCTGGGAGCTTCCAGATCCCTTGTATTATAGGGGAGATCACAGTGGAGAAGGCTCTATGTGACTTAGGAGCCAGCATAAATCTGATGTCAGTAGCTATGATGAGAAAAATGAAGATCGAGGAGGCTAAGCCAACAAAAATGGCCCTACAACTGGAAGACCGATCCTTCAAGTTCCCTCATGGTGTAGTAGAAGATTTGTTGGTGAAGGTGGGGAATTTCATCTTCCCAGCAGACTTTGTGGTGTTGGACATGTAGGAGGAAGCCAAGGCCTCCATCATCCTTGGAAAACTTGATACGCGGAAAACTTGTCTCGCAACAAATTTTCTTCGGCAAGTGTACCGAATTCGTCGTCAAGTAAAAACTAACAATAGAGTGAGGTCAAATGCTACAGAGATTGATTGATCAATCAACTTTAATTAAAGAAATGTTCTAGTTGAGCGAATCAGAATTTGAGTTGAGAATTGCAGAAAATTAAATGGCGGAAAAGTAAATAGCGGAAACAGTAAATGCTAGAAATAAAGAGCTGAATGTAAATGGCGGAAAGTAAATTGCAGAATCTTAAATGGGAATGGGGCAATTGCTCATAAAAGTAAATGGCAGAAATTAAAGAGAATGGGTAAGATCAGAAATTGCTTTTTTTCCAAGATAACTACCCAATTGGATGAAGATCGAAAGCTTTCTAGTAAAATAAAGAGAAAAGATAGAAGAAAGAGAATGAAAACTAAAATTGATCCATCAAATTACAACAGAGCTCCCTAACCCAATGAAAGGGGTTTAGTTGTTCATAGCTCTGGAAAATGAAAACAAAGATGGAGAATATACGCTGAAAGTAAAACTAGAAGTCTAGAGAAAGTAAATACAGAGAGTAGTTTTATGCCCAAAGGCTCCCTAAAGTTTCCAGCTCTCAAACTAATTCAAAGCTACTCCTATATATACTACTCTTTTGATCTTCTAGTTGGCCCTTCAAGTCTTGGGTATGGGCCTTTGGATCCTGAGTGTGAAGTAGGCAGGGACTTTTAGCTCAGGACGTTAGTGGTGTTAACGTTAAGTGAAAGTGTGGGTTCGAGAACGTTAGTGACAATCACCTTTTTCACTAACGTTGCTCACCCAAGTATGAGCCACGTTAACTTCAACGTTAGTGGCACAAACGTTACCACTAACATTGCCTCTTGGTCCTTCGCACACGTTATTGGGACTTACCTTTCCCAATAACGTTGATAAGTTTCCCCCTTCCCTATGTTAGAGTCCACGTTAACTTAGTTAACGTGGCTCTTAACGTAAGCTTGCAAATCCTTCGAGAACGTTAGTGACACTTACCTTTGTCCCTAACGTTCCAATGTGCCCCTATTTTTCACATTAGAGTCCACGTTAACTAGGTTAACGTGGCTTCTAACGTAGTCATGCTAGCCATCTCCAATGTTAGTGACAAAGGTGAGTGTCACTAACGTTGGCTCCTCATCTCTTTATCCACGTTAACTTCCACGTTAACTAAGTTAACGTGGGAGTTAACGTTGCTCATGGTGGCTCTTGGTGGTTCACCCCAAAGTTAGTGACAAAGGTAAGTGTCACTAACGTTGGCGACCAATTGCTCTCTCCACGTTAGCTTCCACGTTAACTAAGTTAACGTGGGAGTTAACCTGGCTTATGGAAGCTTGGCCAACGTTAGTGACAAAGGTGAATGTCACTAACGTTGGCTTCCCTTTTTCTTCTTAACGTTAGAAGTCATGTTAACTAAGTTAACGTGGCAACTAACGTGGCCAATTATGAGCTTGGTCCAACGTTAGTGACAAAGGGGAGTGTCACTAACGTTGGCCTTATAGTCTTCTTCCACGTTAGAGTTCACGTTAACTACGTGGGCTTATGATGGCTTCGAGGGCATTATTGGCGATTACCTTTCTCATTAACTTTACAAGTTAGCACCCATTCCACGTTAGAGGTCACGTTAGTGGGACTAATGTGACTGCTAATGTGGTTCTTCTTTGCTTCCTTTGTCCTGAAATCAAGCAACAAAGTGCATCAAAGTTCTAGTCCAAGTCATGAGTCATGCATCATCCAATTTATCATATAATTCATGCAAAATCCTCATGAAATCATGTAAAGTGCACAATGCATGCTTGAATGAAGATGTAAGTGAATATCTACCCAAAACTAGCTTATTTTCTAAGAAAATGCATGAAACTACCCTAAAAACAGTAAAGAAAAGGTTAGTGAAACTGGCCAAAATGCCCTGGCATCACAACACCAAACTTAAAGCTTGCTTGTCCCTAAGAAAGTACTGGAATAAGAGAATGATGAATGGTATGCCAAGAGAAATGAGTCATTCTTGTGGAAGTCATGTTTCTGGTTTTATGGTGGTTTCATGCATAGCAACTTAGATACACACCACAGGCACATGGTTTGTTTATTTTCTTTCCTTGAGGTCTTGGTGTCCAGCACCTCTTTGGGCTACTAAATGTTCTGTAGCAAAGATTGCTCTTGATGGTGGACTTTCAGCTGATCATCCCGGGTTAGTTAACCCAAGTTACCAGGTGATAAAGCACCCCTGAGAGCTTAGTAATCCAAGCAGATCCTTAGTACAGGAACACCACAGGCACATCCCTCAAGACTCAAACCCTTGGTGCCTAGCCTCTTTTTTTGCTATATATATATTATTCTTCAACTTTGATTGTTCTTTCCCTTTTTCTTATTAGGATCTTATTATTTAGCTAGTCTCATGGGTATGTTCAAAGCATAATATTCATGACAGATAGTTGTCTTGCCACCTTATGGTTGAACCAACTTAGCTAACTTATGACCACACCACAAACTCAGGAACTTACTCCATAGTATGAACTCCACTCTGGTCTTTTATAAAGAACTCATTCTCTTTTCATTTGATTCAAAATGATAAGCATACAAGTAAGCAGAGTGAGGATACAGTGACATAAAGACTAGCAAGCATAGACCTATTCAACAAAAAGCTTAAAAGACAGAATTTAAAATGGTTCAAACTATCATGGAAGCATGTTCTATTTCATACAAGATCTTCCTTATTTAAAGCATAGAAAAAGATGGACCAAAGAAGGAACTCCACCACCTTTTACTCATGTGGATGCCTATGCTCTCCCTCTTGCTTATCCTCTTTGTGTCCTCTTGCATTTCCTCGCATCCGTGCCAATCTTGCTTGCTTCCAATCCTCAAGTGCCTTCCTCACTGATTCATGACTCTCTTCCACCCTTTATCTTTCTTCTCGTGCTAATTCATCCCTCATTTCTTTATACCTTGCGATTCCTGGATGCAATATAGGTCGCTGTCCTACAAAGTATCCAAGCCTGGCTTGAGTGTTTATATGATGCCCAGTCATGCTCATGTAAACTCCTTCTGCGAATGCCCTTTGCTTGTCCAATAGTTCTGCCTGTTCTATTTGTCTTCGATGCATCTCATGTATGTGTGTACCTTGATGTACTTGGATGTTGATTAGCTTTTGGATAGATCCTTGTTGTTCATTTTGCCTTTGTTCTATCCTGTGGAATGTTTCACTCCATTGTTGTCCTTGACTCAGTTGCTGCTCCATCATTTGCTTTTGCCACTCCCCTTGTTGAGTCATCCATCTTGAGAGTGAATTCTCTTGCTGCCCCATCATCTGTAGTTGAAGCTTTTTCTGTGCTCCTTGGCTTTCCAAATATTGTCGGGACAGGCCATCAATGGCTTCCTGTAGTTGGTGCATATCCAAAGTGGCTGGTGCTTGCCCCTCTAAGGCTTGTCCTTCTACTACTTGAGGGGCTGGCCTCTTCCTTTGCTTCCGTTGAGGCAAGGGAGATGCGGTAGCATGCATCCGTCGAACGGTTATTAGAATGCCCTCTTTTATCCACACGGGGTCCTCATCTTTATGAGGGCTATTGGTTCGGTCTTCAAGGGTCTCCTTTCTTCAATGTTGCATGGCAACATTTTCCAATGCATCCCTCTTTGGGGCACGTGTGTTGTATCCTCCTTTTGTGGTGTCCAAACCTTCTTCATTTAATTGTCCAATCAATCCCCTTCAATGCTCCTTTCTTTTTTCCTATAAAAATAAAATAAGAAAAATTAATATCATAAAAAAAATTTAAACTTTACGGCTAGAATAATAAAGAAAAAGAATTAGATTGTTTATTCATGAACACCAACTAACTAACTAACTATGTATCCTTATATGCATATTCGTGGCACCTTGGGTGACACCAAACTTAGTTTGGAGCACTGTGATGAAAAGTTTTTTTTTTGTTCAAAGCTCCAAGACTAGCATGCTCTCAGTTGCATTCATGCTTTCTTGGCATGCTTTGAACACCAAACTTGTTCTTCACTATATACTGCATAATAAGGATTTCACCAAGTGTTTGTCAATTTTGGGTTGGAATTCATAAATACTGACTTATTCACTATTTTCTAAAAGCATATAAAACATGGGTTGCCTCCCATGAAACGCTTCTTTAGCGTCACTAGCTTGGCGTTTCGCCTTCATCAGGGAGGTCGATAATGCTTCAAGTCTTCTCCTCTGGCAGTAGACCTATATCCAGTAGTTGTATCAATGATCTCTACATGTTCCAAGGAGAGAACTCTGTTGATAGTGAAGACCTTAGGTAACTGAGATGGTACAGTGGGGAGATCAGGGGGGATATCTGGGAAGTAAGCTGAGATCACTTTATCCCCTGGAGAGAAGTCCTCGGTGGGGATCTTCTTGTTCCTCCACCTCCTTGGTACCTTCTTCTTTATTCCTTGTGATGTTGTCTTACTCTTTGTGACCTCCTCCTCTAAGGAAATGTGGTTACTGGTCTCATATGATTCTGGTGGTTTAGGTTCCTCCTGATTTTCTTTGAGCTGTGGCAATTGCTGTTTGCCTTGTTCATCAATCAAGGGGATCTC
>NC_029786.2:38968552-38972050 GCF_000816755.2 Arachis ipaensis
TTCTCCTCTGGCAGTAGACCTATATCCAGTAGTTGTATCAATGATCTCTACATGTTCCAAGGAGAGAACTCTGTTGATAGTGAAGACCTTAGGTAACTGAGATGGTACAGTGGGGAGATCAGGGGGGATATCTGGGAAGTAAGCTGAGATCACTTTATCCCCTGGAGAGAAGTCCTCGGTGGGGATCTTCTTGTTCCTCCACCTCCTTGGTACCTTCTTCTTTATTCCTTGTGATGTTATCTTACTCTTTGTGACCTCCTCCTTTAAGGAAATGTGGTTACTGGTCTCATATTTTTCTGGTGGTTTAGGTTCCTCCTGATTTTCTTTGAGCTGTGGTAATTGCTGTTTGCCTTGTTCATCAATCAAGGGGATCTTCAGATGTGCTCGTTGTCCTTCAGTGCTTGTTTCTTCCTTCAGTGTCTCACTGTGATCCTTCCTTGGTTCCTTGTTCTCTTGATCTGTTTCTTGTGAGTGTTTGAAAAAAGTGAAGGTGAGTTGTTCATCATGGATCCTCAAGATTAGCTCCCCTCGCTCCACATCTATGAGTGCTCTAGCTGTAGCTAGGAATGGTCTTCCCAATATGATTGGGTGAGTATGACTCTCTTCCATGTCCAATATGACAAAGTTTGTTGGGAGGAAGTATTTCCCAACCTTTACCAACACATTTTCCACCACTCCTATTGCTTGTTTTTGAGTTTTGTCAGCCAGCCTGATGACTACATCTGTGGGCATTATCTCATTGATCTGCAGCCTCTTCACAAGGGATAAGGGTATTAAGTTGATGCTTGCTCCTAAATTGCAGAGTGCTCTATCAAACATTGTTTCTCCTATGGCACAGGGGATATGAAAACTCCCTGGGTCCTTTCTTTTTGTAGGCAACTCTGGTTGAATGAGGGCGCTGCACTCCTTGTTCATCACTATAGTTTGGCCTCCCTTGAGTGAGCTTTCCTGGGAAGCAGTTCCTTCATATACTTGATGTATGCAGGCATTTGCTGGATGGTCTTGATGAATGGTATGTTTACATGTAGAGATACAAATAAGTCAAGAAATCTTGAGTATATTCTCTTCTTCACAACACCATTGAGTAGTTGGGGAAAGGGTGCATAGAGTCTCAGCAGCTCTTATTGTGAGATTTTTGGTTCTTGGTGATCTTTTTCCTTCTTCTCTACTGAGGTATCTCCAGGTTGTTCTGACTGCTTGCTTGGCTTGTCCTCAGTCTCCTTATCACTTATAGTGACCATCTTGCAATCTTCCCATCTTACTTTCTTTGTTTCACCTCTCGGATTTTTTTCTGTATCACTTGGGAATCCATCTGTATGTTTGGGCATCTGCTCAGAGAGATATCCCACTTGAGATTCCAACCTCTTGATGGTGTCTCCCTGGTTCTTAAAATTTGCTCGCACTTCCTCCTTGAATGCCTTGTTGTCTTGAATCTCTTTGCCTATGCCTTCAAGTAGATTCTCAATCCTTGAGAGTCTGTCATCAAATGATGGTGGATTGGGATTAGAGGTGGAAGGATGAGGAGTGTTATTTTGGTTTTGATATGGATGTGGAGAGGTGTTGTCATGGTGATGATGATATGTTCTCTGTGTGAATTGTTGGTGAGCTACATTGTTGTTGGGGTTGTGATGTCTCCGATCTTGGCCTTGATCTTGTTGATTCCCCCACCCAAAGTTTGGGTGATTTCTCCAACCAGGGTTGTTGGTCTTGGAGTATGGATCATGGTTTTGCCTAGGTGAATTCCCAATGTAGTTGGCTTGCTCCTGACTACCCTCTGCTTCTTCATTCACTCCTTCTTGGGTTGCTGATAAAGTGGTGATTGCTGCTACTTGATTTCTCTCCATCTTCTTGGTGAGGTCAGCCAGCTACTTGGTAATGAGCTTATTTTGTGCCAGCAGATCATCTACATTGTTTAGCTCCATTACTCCTCTAGTGTTCCCTCTTTCAGAGGCATAGAAATAGTCATTTTCTGCTACAGTTTCAATGACATCTATGGCCTCCTCAATGGTCTTCTTCTTGTTCAGAGATCCCCCGGATGAGTGGTCTACTGCTTTCTTTGATTCATAAGTAAGGCCTTCATAGAAAATGTGTAGCTGCATCCATTCATTGAACATATCTGGTGGACACCTCTTTGTCAGGTCCTTAAACCTCTCCCATGCTTCATATAGAGTCTCACCATCTTGTTGCCTGAAAGTTTGGACCTCAGCTCTCAGCCTGTTGATTCTTTGGGGAGGATAGAATCTAGCTAAAAATTTGTTCATCACATCTTCCCAAGTTGTCAAACTCTCCTTCGGAAAAGACTCCAGCCACTTGGCTGCCTTATCCTTGAGTGAGAATGGACATAAGAGCAGTCTATAGGCGTCAGGATGAACACCATTAGACTTCACCGTGTCACATATCCTCAGGAAGGTGGTTAGATGTTGATTGGGGTCTTCTTGGATGCCTCCTCCAAACGAACAGTTGTTCTGAACAAGGGTGATGAGCTGTGGTTTTAGTTCAAAATTGTTGGCATGGATGGTTGGCTTTTGAATGCTACTTCCACAGTTTCCTGTGTTTGGGTTGATGTAAGAGCCTAAAACTCTTCTCTCCTCCCCAGCATGATTTGCTCGACCTTCTCTGCCATGGTTGTGAGCCTCTTCTTCATGATGGTTTTCCATGTTTTCTTCCATGTTTGGTTCAAAGTATTCCTCCTCTTCCTCGGCACCAACTACTCATTTTTCTCTTGCTTCCTTCCTTAATCTAAAGAAGGTCCTCTCAGGTTCAGAATCAAAGGAAGTTGAAGCCCCGCTTCTTCTCCCTGTCATACAACCAACAAAGCACAAGCAAGGAAAATAGATGCAGAAAGTATTTCTGTTAGAATTACTGTTAGTGTGAGTGATACAATATATCAAACAGTTAGTGGGTTAGTGAATTGAATTGTAAATAACTAAAAAAAACGAAAAAGTAGGGGGAAGGGAAGAAATTAACTAAAACTGAAAGTAAATTACTCAAACAGAAAATTAAATCAAACAAACTAAAAATGCTCAATCTAGTTATCCTCCAATTTAATCATTGTTGATTCAAAATCAATCCCCGGCAACGACGCCATAAACTTGATACGCGGAAAACTTGTCTCGCAACAAATTTCCTTCGGCAAGTGTAGCGAATTCGTCGTCAAGTAAAAACTCACAATAGAGTGAGGTCGAATCCCACAGATATTGATTGATCAAGCAACTTTAATTAAAGAAATGTTCTAGTTGAGCGAATCAGAATTTGAGTTGAGAATTGCAGAAAATTAAATGGCGGGAAAGTAAATAGCGGAAACAGTAAATGCTAGAAATAAAGAGCTGAATGTAAATGGCGGAAAGTAAATTGCAGAATCTTAAATGGGAATGGGGCAATTGCTCATAAAAGTAAATGGCAGAAATTAAAGAGAATGGGTAAGATCAGAAATGGGGAGTTCATTGGGCTCAGGAGATGTTGCATTCTCCGGATCAAGTTTATTTTCATCTCTTCCTC
>NC_029786.2:38972061-38982694 GCF_000816755.2 Arachis ipaensis
TTGGAAGGATTATAGTCACATATCCATCCAAACCCAATTTGGTCCAGCATGAGAAAGCATTTCTAGCATGATCCCTTCATTCCTCTTTCAAGGTTCAAAAGAGATCCAAGTATGAGTAGCTTCTTTTCCAAGATAACTACCCAATTGGATGAAGATCGAAAGCTTTCTAGTAAAATCAAGAGAAAAGATAGAAAAAAGAGAATGAAAACTAAAATTGATCCATCAAATTACAACAGAGCTCCCTAACCCAATGAAAGGGGTTTAGTTGTTCATACCTCTGGAAAATGAAAACAAAGATGGAGAATACATGCTGAAAGTAAAACTAGAAGTCTAGAGAAAGTAAATACAGAGAGTAGTTCTATGCCCAAAGGCTCCGTAAAGTTTCCAGCTCTCAAACTAATTCAAAGCTACTCCTATATATACTACTCTTTTGATCTTCTAGTTGGCTCTTCAAGTTTTGGGTATGGGCCTTTAGATCCTGAGTTTGAAGCAGTTATCTTCTTCATTGGGCTTAGCTTTGCTTGCAGAGAGAAAGTGTGAAGTAGGCAGAGACTTTTAGCTCAGGACGTTAGTGGTGTTAACGTTAAGTGAAAGTGTGGGTTCGAGAACATTAGTGACAATCACCTTTTTCACTAACGTTGCTCACCCAAGTATGAGCCACAACTTCAACGTTAGTGGCACAAACGTTACCCCTAACGTTGCCTATTGGTCCTTCGTACACGTTATTGGGACTTACCTTTCCCAATAACATTGATAAGTTTCCCCCTTCCCTACGTTAGAGTCCACATTAACTTAGTTAACGTGGCTCTTAACGTAAGCTTGCCAATCCTTCGAGAACGTTAGTGACACTTACCTTTGTCACTAACGTTCCAATGTGCCCCTATTTTTCACGTTAGAGTCCACGTTAACTAGGTTAACGTGGCTTCTAACGTAGTCATGCTAGCCATCTCCAACGTTAGTGACAAAGGTGAATGTCACTAACGTTGGCTTCCCTTTTGCTTCTTAACGTTAGAAGCAACGTTAACTAAGTTAACGTGGCAACTAATGTGGCCAATTATGAGCTTGGTCCAACGTTAGTGACAAAGGGGAGTGACACTAATGATTAGTTAACATGAATCTTAACGTGGGCTTATGATGGCTTTGAGGGCGTTATTGGCAGTTACCTTTCTCATTAACTTTACAAGTTAGCACCCATTCCACGTTAGAGGTCACGTTAGTGGGACTAATGTGACTGCTAATGTGGTTCTTCTTTGCATCCTTTGTCCTGAAATCAAGCAACACAGTGCATCAAAGTTTTAGTCCAAGTCATGAGTCATGCATCATCTAATTTATCATATAATTCATGCAAAATCCTCATGAAATCATGTAAAGTGCACAATGTATACTTGAATGAAGATGTAAGTGAATATCTATCCAAAACTAGCTTATTTTCTTAGAAAATGCATGAAACTACCCTAAAAACAGTAAAGAAAAGGTAAGTGAAACTGGCCAAAATGCCCTGGCATCAAGACCGTTCTTAGCTACTGTTGGAGCTATCATTGATGTCCAAAAAGGTGACCTCACCCTGAGATTACACAATGAAAAGATGACATTCAATGTGTTCAAGGCCATGAGTTACCCACCAGAACAATTGGGAGAATGTATGAGGTTGGACTCACTGGAAGATGCAGAGCAGGAGAGCTTTGAAGAAGAAGAACCTGAAAGGTTGACAGAGGAGGAATCAAGGTCTAGTGAAGAGGCTGCAATAGCAGAAATTCATATACAAGGTGCACCAATGGAAGAGAATGAAAAGTTAGAAGCACCAAAACTTAAACTCAAGGCACTGCCAACCACTCTCAAATATGTATACTTAGGCGAGAATGAAAGCTACCCAGTGATCATAAACTCATCCCTCAGCCAAGATCAAGAGAATGAGCTGCTCCAAGTGTTGCGAAAGCATAAAGATGCCATTGGATGGACCCTCGCTGACCTGAAAAGGATCAGTTCGGCCATATGCATGCATAAAATACTGTTGGAAGATGATGCCAAACCATCCATTCAATCCCAAAGGAGGCTGAACCTAATCATGAAGGAAGTGGTACAAAAGGAAGTTATGAAGTTGTGGCAGGGAGGGGTAATCTACCTGATCTCAGACAGCCCCTGGGTCAGCCCCGTGCATGTTGTTCCGAAAAAGGGAGGAATCACTGTAGTTCCCAATGAGAGGAACGAACAAATCCCCACCATGACCGTCACAGGATGGCGGATGTGCATAGACTACAGAAAACTAAATGAAGCTGCACGAAAAGATCATTTCCCTCTTCCATTCATGAATTAGATGTTGGAAAGACTCGCAGGACACTCATACTATTGTTTTCTCGACGGTTATTCAGAATATAACCAAATAGTGGTTGATCCCAGAGACCAAGAGAAAACCTCATTTACTTGCCCATATGGAGTGTTTGCTTACAGGCGCATGCCATTTGGGCTATGTAATGCGCCTGCAACTTTCTAACGCTGCATGCTATCTATCTTCTCGGATATGATAGAGAAATTCATTGAAGTCTTTATGGATGATTTTTCGGTATTCAGAGATTCCTTTCCTAATTGCTTAAATCACCTAGCCTTGGTATTGAAAAGGTGCCAAGAGACCAATCTAGTCCTGAACTGGGAGAAATGTCACTTTATGGTAACTGAAGGAATAGTCCTTGGCCATAAGGTTTCTAACCAAGGCATTGAGGTTGACAGAGCTAAGGTGAAACTTATTGAAAAACTTTCCCCACCCAGTGATGTCAAGGCAATTAGGAGTTTTTTAGGGCATGCTGGCTTTTACAGGAGGTTTATTAAAGATTTTTCAAAGATAGCCAAGCCCTTAAGCAATTTCCTTGTATCTGATACACCATTTGTCTTCAATGAAAAATACATGCTAGCATTCGAAAATTTGAAACAGAGGCTGTCCTCTGCCCCTATTGTAACAACCCTAATTTTCGAGTGCGCGAGATCTTTTCTAAAGGCACGGATTTCTCCGGAAGATCAGTAAAGAGAACACCTCTTCTATATCAACAAGTATCTCGATCCTCATTGTCATTATATTATCTTTAACTCAGGACCTTAGTTGAGACAGGCCCGACAACACAATCGCGAAGAACCTAGTTTTTGAACCGTGTCGGTTAGGAGTTCTAATTGTAGTTTTCGTAAATAGTCTCAGTTTGACGAACCGAACTCGATTCATGAGAAAAGAGTAATATAACAAAGAGAATAGAGGAGAAGAGTATAAAAATAAAGAGTTAAGCCTTGTGGCATGATATTCTATTATATGTTCATCTGATGCTTTTCTATTGGCCCTAGAGGTCCTGTAGGCCCAAGTTCACCTACAGTGAGTTGTTATTCCTGTTGGCCGAAGTTCACCTACAGTGAATATCAGTTGTGTATCTCAGGGTGTTGCTCCTGTAGGCCGAAGTTCATCTACAGAGAGTTGTCATTCCTGTAAGCCAAAGTTCACTTACAGAGGTGTCATTTCTGTAGGCCGAAGTTCACTTACAGAAAGTTGTTGTGCTGTAATTAGACTATTTCTGTAAGCCGAAGTTCACTTACAGAGGTGCCATTTCTATAGGCCGAAGTTCACCTATAGAAAGTTGTTATGTTGTGATTGAACTATTCCTGTAAGCTGAAGTTCACTTATGGGAGTGTTGTTTCTGTAGGCCGAAGTTCACCTACAGAGACAAAGCCATATCTTGGACTAGTTCCTAGGCAATGTCGGGATGCAGGGTGTAAACTGACACGTGAGCTCATGGCCTGCATAGGACAGACATGCATCATACTTGGTTGTGCATTTCCTCTGTTATGATTGTTGTATGAATGTATGTTTTCCTTGTTTGTATTCTCTTCTCTGTGTTTGTGTTTTACTTTCTTACATTCTTCTGTTTGTGATCTGTTTTCAATTTACTCTATTTTCTCTATTTATATGTCTTCTGTTTAGTGCATTTCTATATTCTGCTATATGTCTGCTAAGCGACACAAATTAATGAACTTAACTAATAACCCCGGCCCTACTAAGAACTCCCAAGTTCTTACCCCTTCTCTCTCCCTTCCCCCTTCAGATGGAAGCATGAGTTCCCTTCCGTAGTTCGCTGGTGATCGTTCGTGAAAAGGATTCCGCTCTAGGTAGTCTTCTAAGTCTAGAGTGAACTCCGTTTCTATTTATATGTATATACTGTGAGACCAGCCAACATCTGCACCCCGTTTGTACGTGAACTTTAACTTAAATCCTGTGTACGAGACTCCTGTTGTGTGGCTACTTGATGAGGTACCAGAGAGACGTCCTATGGCAATGTCTGATCGTGCAGAGGAGTAGCAGATAATGTTCTACCTTTTGGTGACGTTCCACCTGACTTGAGTTTTGAAGACTTAGAACGTACTTTCCCTCGCTTTAGTAGTTTAGAGGGACTAAGTGAGTATAGAGTCTAGGCTAGCCTAGGTGCCAGCTTAGGGACCTCTTGAACAGGTCAGGACCTGGGATGTTGTATGTATATATATGTATATAGATATTATTTAGCTGTATCTAGGGGTGTTCTAACTAACAGTCTATATTCTAATAAAGGCTGAATCACCGAATGTTGTTAACTGCTTGTGATATATTTATGTGTGGTTGTTTATAACTGTTTTATCTGTTATTAGTTTTGATTTGATTATGAATGATTCTGTTTATTAATCCAAACTTTTTCAGGAAAAAAAAAGTACCTCGCTAACTAACTACGCTTTTAACAACAAATCAGGCTCATATAATAAATAATAGATAATAATTAGGATGACAAATTGGTAGCACTCGGTTTCTGGTATGTCCTAGGCGTACTAAAAATTGGGTCGTTACACCTATCATTTCCCCACCTGATTGGAACCTACCTTTTGAATTGATGTGTGATGCATCTGATTTTGTAGTTGGGGCCGTGTTAGGGCAGAGGAAAGATAACTTAGTCCATATGATCTACTATGCTAGCAAAGTCCTCAATGACACTCAAAGAAATTATACCACTACTGAAAAGGAGTTGCTAGCAATAGTTTTTGCATTTGACAAGTTTAGATCATACCTCATTGGTGCTAAAGTGATTGTTTTCATAGATCACATAGCACTTAAATATTTGTTTGCCAAGCAAGAATCAAAACCAAGACTAATAAGATGGATCTTATTATTGCAGGAATTCAACATTGAAATTAGAGAGAAGAAAGGAGTGGAGAACAAGGTAACAGACCACCTATCCAGAATCCCTCATGATAAAGGTGGAGCACATGATTCAAGTGTAAATGAGCTCTTTCCTGATGAGCAGTTGATGACAGTTCACAAAGCACCATGGTTTGCAGACATTGCCAACTTCAAGGCAACTGAGGCTTTACCTCCAGAGATCAACAAACATCAAAAGAGAAAGCTCATAAATGATGCAAAATATTTTGTCTGGGATGAGCCATATCTCTTCAAGAAGTGTTCAGATGGAACCCTGAAAAGATGTGTTTTAGAAGAAGAAGGACGAGAGGTCCTGTGGAATTGCCACAGCTCATGCTATGGAGGCCATTTTGGAGGGGACAGAACTGCAGCCAAGGTGTTACAAAGCGGATTTTTTTGGCCCACCCTTTTCAAGGATGCCAAAGAACTTGTAAAGAACTGCAATGAATGCCAAAGAGCTGGAAACTTGCCCAGAAGAAATGAAATGCCACAAAATTTCATCTTAGAACTGGAACTGTTTGATGTATGGGGAATTGATTTCATGGGACCATTCCCAACCTCATATTCAAACAAGTACATTTTGGTGGCAGTGGACTACATCTCCAAGTGGGTGGAGGCTATTGCAACCCCAACAAATGATAACAAGGTGGTCATAAACTTCCTCAAGAAGAATATCTTTAGCCAGTTTGGAGTCCCACGAGCACTCATCAGTGATAGAGGGAGCCACTTTTGTAACAGACCACTAGAAGCTCTTCTCCTACGATACGGGGTGAAACACAAGGTTGCAATGCCTTACCATCCCCAAACAAGTGGGCAAACTGAGATATGTAACAGAGAGCTAAAAAGGATTTTGGAAAAGATTGTAGGAGCATCAAGAAAGGATTGGTCGAAGAAGCTGGATGACGCTCTTTGGGCATACAGAACAGCATTCAAAACACCACTCGGGATGTCCCATATCAACAGGAGTATGGGAAAGCATGTCACCTACCGCTGGAGCTGAAACACAAAGCTTTCTGGGCTCTCAAGATACTAAATTTTGACAGCATTGCTGCTGGTGCAAAGAGGATTCTGCAGCTGCAAGAGATGGAGGAATTTAGATCTGAAGCCTATGAAAATGCCAAGATTTATAAAAAAAAGGCGAAAAGAAGGCATGACCTCCATCTGGCACCTAGGAGTTTTGCAAAAGGGCAGCGAGTACTCCTCTACAACTCCAAATTGAGACTGTTCCCAGGAAAACTCAAATCAAGGTGGTCAGGACCCTTTCTTGTCACAAAAGTCTCCCCATATGGACACATAGAAATCTTGGATGAAAGTTCTGAGAAGACTTTCACTGTGAATGGACAAAGGCTCAAACACTATATGGGTAACATGGGGGAAAACCCCAAAGTGAAGTATCATCTCAAGTAATGGAGGGATCGTCGAGCTAGTGACGCTAAAAGAGCGCTTTGTTGGGAGGCAACCCAACCTAAGGTAATTTCTTTTTCATCGTCATTTGAATAAAGATCACAAGTTGTTTCCCCTGTATTACAAGGAGCTAAGTTTGGTGTTTCACACCAAAACAATCCAAGAGTGAAAGTGTAATTCTAAGTTTGGTGTTCCACCAAAGATATTAGTTAGAATCACACTACACTCCAATGGCAAAATGCTAGCTCCAACCAAACAGGGGAACCACTTAGCAGTAGTTTAGTCTTTAGTTAATAGTTGTTTAGTTAATAACAACGTATGAGGCTCTCTGCAAGTATGCAATCTCTTGTACTAGGCAAGGAACTAAGTTTGGTGTTCACACACCAAATTAAGTTTAGAAATTCACAAGCATACATGCAAGCTAACTATTTCTCAAGTGCTTTGGGAACAAGCAACTTCCAATAACTTTGCAGGAGCCTTCTAAGGAAATGGTGCACCATCATCCAAGGAAGTGAAGGAGCAAAAAAACTATGGATGATGACAGCAAGAGGATAGCTAGAAACCATCACCCGAAGGTTGTATTGTTACTTAATTCCATATACTTGAAATGCTAAAAAAATTGGAAGTCCCAAGGTGCCCTTGATTAATAGTTACTCATTAGTCTAAATCATTAGAATTTAATGTTTGTTTTTATTGCTTTTGTCATATGTGTGCTGTCCACGATACCTGCTGCATCTTCACCTTGCTTACTTGTATGCTTGTCTCCTTTTTAATCAAATAAAAAGAGAATGTGTGTTATAAAAGACCAGAGTGGAATCCATATTGTGGAGTAAGTTCCTAATTTTGTGGTGTGGTAATAGATTAGCTAAGTTGGTTCACCAATAAGGTGGGAAGGCAACTATCTGTCCTGAATCATATGCTTGAAACACACCCCATGAGACTAGCTGAATAACAAGATCCCAAAAAAAAAAAGGGAAAGAAAAATTCAAGTTAAAGAATAAAAGAAAAAGAGTAAGAAATAAGGCTAGGCACCAAGGGTTTGAATCTTGAGGGATATGTCTGTGGTGCTCTTGTGTAAGGGATTTACTTGGATGAATAAGCTCTTAGGGGTGCCTTATCACTTGGTAACTTGGGTTAACTAACCCGGGATTATCAGCTGAAAGTCCACTATCAAGAGTAACCCTTGCTACAGAACACTTAGTAACCCAAAGAGGTGCTGGACACTAAGGTCTCAAGAAAAGAAAATAACAAACCATGTGCCTGAGGTGTGTATGTATGGGGAAAAGAGACTTGAGGGAGTAAGTCCTTAGGGGTGTCTTAACACCTAGCACTTTGAACCAACTGGTTCGGGAGTGCTGGCTGAAAGCTTATCTTAAAGAGTCGCCCCCTCACAGAGCACCCAGTCTAAGAACACAAATAAGCCCTGAAATGACAAAAAGGATCAATGAATAAAAGTTTCATAAGGTGCAGTCAAGTGGGTATTCCAGGACATGATAAAGGTCTGAAAGCCAGTGAAGGAATGAACCTAAGTTGCTATGCATGAAACCACCATAAAACCAAGGACATAACTTCCACAATAATGACTCATTTCTCTTGGCATTTCATTCATCATTCTCTTGTTCCAGTACTTGCTTAGGGACAAGCAAGCTTTAAGTTTGGTGTTGTGATGCCAGGGCATTTTGGCCAGTTTCACTAACCTTTTCTTTACTGTTTTAGGGTAGTTTCATGCATTTTCTTAGGAAATAAGCAAGTTTTGGTCAAATCAAATTTTCATTTTAAAAACTCTATCTTTTACAAATCTTTTTCAAAAATCAAATCTTTCTCATTTTTCTTTTATGATTTTTGAAAATTTGATGTGTTATTTTCGCGGAGAAACGAATTTCTCCAAAACACCCAAAACTAACCGGCAAGTGCACCGGGTCGCATCAAGTAATAATAACTCACGTGAGTGAGGTCGATCCCACAGGGATTGAAGGATTGAGCAATTTTAGTTTAGTGGTTGATTTAGTCAAGCGAATCAAGATTTGGTTGAGAGATTTGTGATTTGCAGAATTTAAATTGCATAGAAAGTAAAGGGAATGGGTAATTGGCATGAAATTAAAGAGAGCTGAAATTTAAAGGGCTGAATCTTAAAGAACAAGAAATTAAATGGCCGAAACTTAGAACGCAAGAAATGTAAATTGCAGAATCTTAAAGTGCAAGAAATATAAATGGCTTGAATTGTAAAGGGAATTGGGAGTTGGATTTGCCGAAATTAAACAAGGAAAAGTAAAATTCAACAAGCAGAGGAATGGAAGAACACTTGGATCGAATCAGATCTAGAAACAGAATTGTAAATGAGCAGGAAAACAGTAAACAGGGAATGTGAAATGGGAATTCCAGATCTCAGGACCCAAGAGACTAGAAAACCAAGTCTAGATCTCAATGCCTTCCTAGATCCAACAAGAACAATTGCAAAGGAAATTGTAAATTGCAAAGAAAGTAGATGAAGAACAATTAACCGAAACTGAAATTCAATAAAGCAGAAAATTAAACAAGATCCCAAGGTGAGATTGAAACAGAAGTTCTTCAATTCTCCACCCAAGATCCAAAACAAGAAAAGTAAAGAGTGCTGGGCAAGAACAAGGAAGAAGAGAGATCAATTCTCCTCCCAAATTCTCTTGAATTAAGACAACAATGCTAGAATGTAAAAATGAGCTCTCAATCAAACCAGAAAAGAAAGCTCTCTGAAAACTCAAAGGGAAAGCTCCAACGTTGGCCTCCCCTTAGTTATTCATGGCGCCAACGTTAGCCAGAAAGTTGGGGGCTAACGTTGGCGCAAACTTTTGCTAGCCCAGGGAGTTTTTCAAGCGCCGACGTTAGCCAAAAAGTTAGGGGCTAACGTTGACGCAAACTTTTGGTGCATCCAGGGAGTGTTTTTCATGCCAAAAGTTAGCCAAAAAGTTAGGGGCTAACTTTTGGTCCAGCTTTTGCCCAAAAGTTAGCCAGAAAGTTAGGGGCTAACTTTTGCTCCAGCTTTTGCCCAAAAGTTAGCCAAAAAGTTAGGGGCTAACTTTTGGTCCAGCTTTTGCCTTCAACCTTTCTTCAAGCTTTCTTCACCTATCATTAATTAACCAAACACATCAAAGCTATGCTCAAATTCATGAGATATTCATTCTTTCATAATATGTGACAATTATAGCATAAAACCTCATGAAATAGCATGAATTCATACATGGTTGATTAAATCAAAGGAAACATGAAAATCTACCCAATTGGCTTGCTTATGGCTCAAGAAAGTGCATAATTCAATTGAAAACAAAAGAAAAAGGCTAGTGAAACTAGGCTAAGATGACTTGTCATCACAACACCAAACTTAAAGCTTGCTTGTCCCCAAGCAAGAAATGATTTATTGAGAAGAAAGAATGAAATGGAAGAGGATGTTCATGCTAGTAGAGTGTTATTGGTATTTCATGGGGTTTTATGTGGATATGTACACACTCACCTCTTATTGACTCTTAAGCCTAGAAAGCCTCTTTCAAGCTTCAAGTAACATACTGCTATGACCTCTCATTATTCCTTTATCCTTGGCTATTATCTTGTTCATGAGCTTTATTTGAGTGTCATGTGTAGCAAGTTCATTTCCTTTTCTTTATACTTGACACATTATTCATTATAGACACTTGGCTCACATTCCTTCTTAGAACATTGATGCCCAACACCTCTTTGGGCTACTAAATGCCTTGTAGTTAGGTTGCTCTTGATAGTGGACTTTCAGCTGATGATCCCGGGTTAGTTAACCCAAGTCATCAAGTGTTGATGCACTCCAAAGAGCTTAATAATCCAAGCAGATCCTAATACAAAGACACCACAGGCATATATTCTAAGGTTCAAGCTATTGGTGTCCAGCTTTGTTTCTTTTTGTTTTTCATTCGTTCGGCCACTTCTTGGCTATTTCTTTTTCTCCCCCTTTTTTTTCTTTTTGTTTTTCTTTCTAACCAAGGATTTTTATTCGATTGAGATTCATAGACAGTAGCTACTTTCTACTTAAGAGGA
>NC_029786.2:38982754-38989128 GCF_000816755.2 Arachis ipaensis
GTATTCCTCTTGCCTTTCTTGAATTCTCATGTACTGTTGTGATAATCTTCCAATTGCTTCCTGCATTTGAATCATGTCCAGATTGTTATGTAGAGGAATGTGCTGCTGTTCCTCCTCCTCTTGTGGCTCTTCTTCCTCTTGTAATTCTTCTCCCTCCATTGGTTCTTCTCTCTGCAAATTTGAGGCTGAGCTTGTTATGATGAGAAATGATGAAGGGAAGTTTAAATGGTTGGAGTGCAAAGGTTCGGTCACATGCATGGTTTGGAGGTGGTATGTTATTTAAATGAACAATGAAGGGCTAGGATGCAATTAGATACCATGTGAATCAAAGGTGTGCATGTAAGGGTGAATGAAGACAAAGCTTGCTTCTTCAATTGTCTTTGCCGTGATCATCTCAAGGAGTGGCAGATTCTCTTTTTGAAGCATGTGATGAGATTTCGTCCTCATGCTATGCTTTCCTTTGTCTTGTCTCTTTCATAAAGTGTTCTTTGACCATCTAGTCATCACAACAAGACAACACACATTAGCTATATCAAACCGTGGCAATAGTGCTTCTTTTTATTAACACCATATGAATTATCATTCCTTATATCCATTTGGACCGTAACTTTCCTTGGAGGACACCAAACTTAATGTTTGGACATATAGTTGAAAATATGTGGTTCTCCCTCCAACTAGTGAAATTGAAATCCCAATGTCATTCTTGGTCAAATGTTTATAAGAGATGTTTTTATCATAATTTTCCTTTTTCTCTCTCTTTTTTTTTCATGAACGATCAATTGTGCCCCTAAATCCGTGATCAAAGTTTGGTGAATACCAAACTTGTATCTTGCTTAAGGGGTAGATGCGAGATGCTAGTGGTAAATCACAGTTGATGCCTTCATCATAGAGTATGATTTCTTTTTAATTGAAAAGTCTCAGTAAGAGATAATGTATGATCATTGATGCATGATTTTTTTTTAATTTTCATGAGAAGAGAAACACCAAACTTAGTGTTTGGTCATATGCTAGGCATATAGTATGAAAATGTTTGCAACACTGGTTTGGTGTGCTTCAAGGCACACCAAACTTTAGAAGTCTTAGCATATGAAAAAAAAATTTTTTTTTTGCATTCATTGAGTTAGTCCATGAAAACAAATTTCATGCTCAGATGATCATAGCTTATTGAATTTAAAATGACATAAATCTTAAATCATGGGTTGCCTCCCATGGAGCGCTCTTTTATTGTCACTAGCTTGACATTGGAGCCTTCTTTTATGGTGGTTGAGGGTTGCAGTGCCTCAACTTGTCTCCCCTGACTGTGATCCTCCTCTTTGTTCTCTGGTGTTCAATTTCAGCGTGCTCTAATGAGAGTATGTTGCTGACAGTGTAATAGTCATCAATCTATTGGCTTGCTCCCAGCTGTTGATATGTTAGTTGCACTTTGTCACCTTTGGAAAGCCCCTCTGTTGGAATCTTCCTGTTCTTCCAACCCCTTTTTGTGTTGTTTCTGCATTTCATCCTTTCTTTTGTTGACCTTTCTTTTCTGGCCGTAGGCTTACCTTGGGGATCTTTCATCCTTTCAGTGGCTAATACTCCAATATTCTCTTGGACTTCTTCATCAGTGCACAATCTTTTGCCCTGGGATGTTGTTGTGAATCGCCTTGTTGCTTTCTTCCTTTAACTGTGATTCTTCCTTGTCAAGTTCCATATAGTTTTTCTTCTCATTACCAAACTGTGCTTCTGGTAACACCTTCAGAGTGATACTCTTGTCATGTATTCTGAGAGTTAATTCTCCTTCCTCTATGTCTATGATAGCTCTAGCAGTGGCCAAGAATGGCCTTCTCAGAATAATAGAGTCACCATCATCCCCTTCTGAATCTAGAACCACAAAATCTGCAGGGTATATGAAATTATCCACCTTGACCAGAAGGTTTTCAATCATACCCCTGGGGTATACTGTTGACTTATCTACTAGCTCTAGAGATATCTGTACTGGTTTAACTTCCTCTATATGCAGCTTTTTTACCAAGGAGGATGGTATTAAGTTGATACTTGCTCCTAGATCGCACATTGCTTTAGTGATGGTTAATTCCCCAATGGTGCAAGGTAGCAAAAAGCTCCCTGGATCTTCAAGCTTAGGGGGAAACCCTTTTTGAATGAAAGCCCTGCATTCCTCAGTGAGCAGTATAGTTTTCTTCTCATGCCAACTTCTTTTCTTGTTGATAAGCTCCTTCAAAAACTTGGCATACAGAGGCATTTGCTCAAGTGCTTCAGCCAAGGGAATATTGATTTCCAGCTTTTTGAAAGTTTCAAGGAACTTATGAAATTGTTGGTCCTTGGTTTCTTTGTTGAACCTCTGGGGATATGGCAGTGGAGGTACAAAGGTTTTCTCTGCTTGTTGCTTTTGATTCTTGGTTGGCTCTTCAACTGCTTCATTCCCTTTTTTTGGAATTTTTGATTGTTCCTCCTTTGCTTGAGTTTGCTTTGAAGCTTCCTTGCTTGCCATTACATCATCATCATTGGCTTCCTCTGTGTGTGTTGGCTATTCCTCTTCTATTGGTCTTTTGCTGCTCTCTACTTGCTTCTTAGTAGTGTCATTGTTGCTCATCAATGTTCTCCCACTCCTTAATTGTATTGCCTTGCATTATTCCTTAGGATTTGGAATTGTGTCACTCGGCAGTGAGCTTGAAGGTCTCTCAATAGAAATCTGTTTGGAGATTTGCCCCATCTGTCTCTCTAGGCTCTTCAGGGATGCTTCATGATTCTTGGTTGTCATTTCCTGGTGTTTCAACATTTTGTCTATCACGGCCTCCAAGTTAGTGATTCTTTGGG
This sequence comes from Arachis ipaensis, assembly GCF_000816755.2. NCBI lineage: Eukaryota > Viridiplantae > Streptophyta > Magnoliopsida > Fabales > Fabaceae > Arachis > Arachis ipaensis. The sequence goes on from NC_029786.2 coordinate 38,985,569, forward strand.
CTTCAGGTGATACTTGAGGTGGGTTATGAGATGTGGGTGGTGGATGGTAGGTATTTTGGTTGGTGGGTTGGTTATTAGATTGGTACTGGTTGGGGTTGGGGTAGTTGTTTTGAGGTTTTCTGTAGGGGTTTTGGTTAGTCTGCTGCTGGTTGTGGTTTTGGTTGCTTCTTGGGTTGTTTTGGTTTGAGTTTCTCTGCCATGGTTGTTGGTTTTGGGTATGATTATCTCCCCATCTGAGGTTTGGGTGGTTCTTCCAGGATGGATTGTATGTATCACCATACACTTCATTCGGTCCTTGGTTGTGCATATACTGTACTTGCTCTTATTGTTGTTCTTCTTGAGTTTCTTCATTTTGCCCCCATGTGGATGATGGTTGGCTTGTGTTAACTGCTGCAACTTGGAGGCTATCAATCCTCTTGGCCATTTGCTCAAATTGTTGTTGAATTTGCTGCTGCATCATCTTGTTTTGAGCCAAGATTGAGTCCACTCCTTCTAGCTCCATTACTCCTCTTCTTTGTGATGGTTGGCGGTTTCTTTGATGAGCAAAGAAATATTGGTTGTTAGCCACCATATCAATGAGATTTTGAGCTTCCTCTGCAGTTTTCATGAGTTGCAAGGAACCTCCAGCTGAATGATCCAAATCTTCTTGAGATTTCAATGTTAAGCCCTCATAGAAATTCTGCAGCTTATCCCACTCAGTGAACATTTTAGGAGGACATTTCCTAATTAGAGCCTTGTTTCTCTCCCATGCCTCATGGATGGGTTCAGCTTCCATTTGTGTAAATGTTTGTACCTCAGTCTTCAACCTTATGATCCTTTGAGGTGGGTAAAATTTGGCAAGAAACTTGGTTACCAAATCATCCCAATTGTTGATGCTGTCTCTTGGAAAGGATTCCAACCATTGAGTAATGGGTGTATTTCTTCTTGTACCTGACATACAAGTAGAACATAAGAAACACACAAACCAGTGACACTTTAATCTACTGCTAGAATGAAGTTTTAGTTAGCTTAAGCAAAAATTCAAACAGTTAGTGGGTTAATTGAAAATTAAAGGAACAGAAAATAAAAATGCTAGATCTAGATCACCACCTCACTTAATCATTGTCAATCTAATCAATCCCCGGCAACGGCGCCAAAAACTTGATGTGTTATTTTCGCGGAGAAACGAATTTCTCCAAAACACCCAAAACTAATCGGCAAGTGCACCGGGTCGCATCAAGTAATAATAACTCACGTGAGTGAGGTCGATCCCACAGGGATTGAAGGATTGAGCAATTTTAGTTTAGTGGTTGATTTAGTCAAGCGAATCAAGATTTGGTTGAGAGATTTGTGATTTGCAGAATTTAAATTGCATAGAAAGTAAAGGGAATGGGTAATTGGCATAAAATTAAAGAGAGCTGAAATTTAAAGGGCTGAATCTTAAAGAACAAGAAATTAAATGGCCGAAACTTAGAACGCAAGAAATGTAAATTGTAGAATATTAAAGTGCAAGAAATATAAATGGCTTGAATTGTAAAGGGAATTGGGAGTTGGATTTGCCGAAATTAAACAAGGAAAAGTAAAATTCAACAAGTAGAGGAATAGAAGAACACTTGGATCGAATCAGATCTAGAAACAGAATTGTAAATGAGCAGGAAAATAGTAAACAGGGAATGGGAAATGGGAATTCCAGATCTCAGGACCCAAGAGACTAGAAAACCAAGTCTAGATCTCAATGCCTTGCTAGATCCAACAAGAACAATTGCAAAGGAAATTGTAAATTGCAAAGAAAGTAGATGAAGAACAATTAACCGAAACTGAAATTCAATAAAGCAGAAAATTAAACAAGATCCCAAGGTGAGATTGAAACAGAAGTTCTTCAATTCTCCACCCAAGATCCAAAACAAGAAAAGTAAAGAGTGCTGGGCAAGAACAAGGAAGAAGAGAGATCAATTCTCCTCCCAAATTCTCTTGAATTAAGACAACAATGCTAGAATGTAAAAATGAGCTCTCAATCAAACCAGAAAAGAAAGCTCTCTGAAAACTCAAAGGGAAAGCTCCAACGTTGGCCTCCCCTTAGTTATTCATGGCGCCAACGTTAGCCAGAAAGTTGGGGGCTAACGTTGGCGCAAACTTTTGCTAGCCCAGGGAGTTTTTCAAGCGCCGACGTTAGCCAAAAAGTTAGGGGCTAACGTTGACGCAAACTTTTGGTGCATCCAGGGAGTGTTTTTCATGCCAAAAGTTAGCCAAAAAGTTAGGGGCTAACTTTTGGTCCAGCTTTTGCCCAAAAGTTAGCCAGAAAGTTAGGGGCTAACTTTTGCTCCAGCTTTTGCCCAAAAGTTAGCCAAAAAGTTAGGGGCTAACTTTTGGTCCAGCTTTTGCTTCCTGGTTCATAATTAATCCAAGACTCAAGTCATTCCTCCTAGCCATTCCTTCTTGCATCAACCTTTCTCCAAGCTTTCTTCACCTATCATTAATCAACCAAACACATCAAAGCTATGCTCAAAATCATGAGATATTCATTCCTTCATAATATGTGACAATTATAGCATAAAACCTCATGAAATAGCATGAATTCATACATGGTTGATTAAATCAAAGGAAACATGAAAATCTACCCAATTGGCTTGCTTATGGCTCAAGAAAGTGCATAATTCAATTGAAAACAAAAGAAAAAGGCTAGTGAAACTAGGCTAAGATGACTTGTCATCAGTTAGCAGCCACATTAGTCTAACTAACGTGACCACTAAGTGGAATGGGAGCTAGCTTGCAACATTAATGAGAAAAGTAATCGCCAATAACGTCCTCGAAGCCATCATAGCCCACATTAAGAGTCACGTTAACTAAGTTAACGTGAACTCTAACGTGGAAGAAGAAAGTGGAGCCAACGTTAGTGACACTCACCTTTGTCACTAACGTTGGACCAAGCTCATATTGGCCACGTTAAGGGCCACGTTAAGTTAGTTAACGTGGACTCTAACGTTAGGAAGCAAAAGAATGGCCAACGTTAGTGACACTTACCTTTGTCACTAACATTGGACTAAGCCGCTTTGAGCCACGTTAACGCCCACGTTAACTTAGTTAACGTGGAAGCTAACGTGGAGAAAGCAAATAATCGCCAACGTTAGTGACACTCACCTTTGTCACTAACGTTGGAATGAGCCACAATGAGCCACTATGAGCCACGTTAACTCCCATGTTAACTTAGTTAACGTGGAAGCTAACGTAGAGGAAAGGATGACGAGCCAATGTTAGTGACACTCACCTTGTCACTAACGTTGGAGATGGCTATCATCACCACGTTAGAAGCCACGTTAACTTAGTTAACGTGGATTCTAACATGGGAAGTAGGGGCATCTTGGAACGTTAGTGACAAAGGTAAGTGTCACTAACATTCTCGAAGGATTGGCAAGCCTACGTTAAGAGCCACGTTAACTAAGTTAACGTGGACTCTAACGTAGGAGAAAGGGAGGATTCTCAACGTTATTGGAAAAGGTGATTCCCAATAACGTGTGCGAAGGACCAAGAGGCAACGTTAGTGGTCACGTTGGTGCCACTAACGTTGAAGTTAACGTGGATCA
>NC_029786.2:38989183-38996423 GCF_000816755.2 Arachis ipaensis
ATTTGGTTAGGGAGCTCTGTTGTAATTTGATGGATCAATATTAGTTTTCATTATTCTTCTTCTATCTTTTCTCTTGATTTTACTAGAAAGCTTTCAGTCTTCATTCAATTGGGTAGTTATCTTGGAAAAGAAGCTATTCATACTTGGATCTCTTCTGAACCTTGGAAGAGGAATGAATAGATCCTGCCAGAAATGCTTTCTCATGTTGGACCAAATTGGGGTTGGAAGGATATGGTGACTATAATTCTACCAACACTTGATTTGGGAATGCATGTGGTATAATCAGTGACCATACTTCATCTCTTCTCATGAGCAATTGACCAAGGAATTGGCTATTGATCAAGATTTGAGAGATGGAATTACAAGGAATTGTAATTCGATCACTTAAGATTGCCAAGGAGATCAATGAACGCATTGATTGAGGAAGAGATGAAAATGAACTTGATCCGGAGAATACAACATCTCCTAAACCCAATGAATTCCCCATTCTGATCTCATCCATTCTTTTTAATTTCTGCAATTTAGTTTTATGAGCATCTTCCCCATTCCCATTTACAATCCTGCAATTTACTTTCCGCCATTTATTTTCAGCTCTTTACTTCCAGCATTTACATTTTCTGCTATTTACTTTCCTGCCATTTAATTTCTTGCAATTCTCAGACCAAATTCTGCTTAGCTCAACTAGAACATTCTTCCAATTAAAGTTGCTTGACCAATCAATCCCTGTGGGATTCGACCTCACTCTATTGTGAGTTTTTACTTGACGACAATTCGGTATACTTGCCGAAGGAAAATTGTTGAGAGACAAGTTTCCGTGCATCATCATCTATCACTGCCGAGTTAGCCTTGTTGGTTTGGTGTGTCCTCACAGAGAGACCGGTGCATATCCCCCGTCTCATTTGCCAAGCAATGGGCCGCATCTATGCTAAGGGGAACCTACCCTTTCCTGCTCTAGTGACCGACTTAGTTGCCGCAGCCGGTGTTCCTCAAGAAACCAAGGATCGAAGGGCCATGATCCCGATGGATGGCGATATTGTTCCAAACGGGAGATATCTTTACCCTCCGGCGGACACCGAAGAGCCGAACTTAGCCGTCCCTATGAGCATCCCCTCCAACTCATCTGCACCACCAAAGTCATTCATGCAACGTATAGAGGAGCTCCACAAGAAGCTTGACCGTTATGAGCGGTGTAGCCAACGCTGATACGCTTTTGTCAAGAAGCTTCTAAGTTGCCTAGCACCACCTATGGAAGAACCGGAAATTTCCACGTCCACCGACACCGATAATGAGGAAAGCGATAATGAAGAAAAGGATGGACACTCGGAAACCGATCAACCACTGCGTCTCACTCAAGGCACGGAGGACCGTGCCAACTTCTAAGTGTGGGGAGGTCGGTCGGCCGACCGGTCTTCATAGGTAACACCCGAATAAATTTTAAATCATTTTTTGTTACTTAGGGTAGATTGCATAATTAGGTTTCTCACCCTTTTAACCCCTATGCATATTAGTATCTCTTAATAAATCCACATGGTTAGAGTAATGACTTCTCTCCTAGTAAACTAGAATTTTAGGGCAACTCTACCGATTCTTGAAAATTTTTTATGCTAAGCTTGTTCGAAGAATGTAATTTGGAACATGGATTTTGAGTCAAGAACACAAGCAAGTGAGTTTTGAGCCTAATTATGTGGTTACATCTTATAACCACTTACTTTCCTTCTTGTGTGCATTGTTCTCTCTCTATGATTATGATCTTTAATTTGTTTGACTCTATATGTCCATTGTTATATATATGGATGCATGTGCATGATTGAGGCCATCAATTCACTTAGCTACTTACCCAAATGAACTTACCTTATAACAACTTTTGCAACCAACTTTGAGCCTATGCTTAACCTGCTTATTCTTAATTCTAGCACATCATAAGCCAAAGGCGAAAAACCATGAATGTCCCTATTTGAATCCTTTAATAGCTTAGGCTAGTGCGTGTGTGCCATTCAAGTGTGGGAAAGTGGGGGGGGGGGAGCATTGGTTGAGATAAAAGCATGTTGTTTTTGTTGAAAATATTGGGAAGTGGATACATACTCATGTGTTAATTAAATGTATAGACCTTATGCATTGACATTCTTGTATAAAGTTGAAAGAAAAAAAAGAAAGAAAAAAATATATACATATACACACATATGTGTATAGAAAAAAAGAGAAAGAGAAAAGACAAGAAAAGAAAAGAAAGAAATATATATAGAAAAAAAATAAAGAAAAAAAAGAGAGAAAAGAGAGAAGCGAGAAAAGGGGACAAAATACCCCAAAGTAAGGCTTAGAGACAAATCAATACATATGTGTAATGATCAAAAGTAAATGCATGAGTATGTGAAAAAGTGAGGAATGGGTAGTTAGGTTAGTACATAATTGCATAGGGTGTTACATAGGTTAGGTGGGAAGCTCAAGTTAATCAAAGGATTCAATTCTTAGCCCACTTAGCCAAATATATAACCATACCTTGACCCTAACCCCATTACAACCTAAGGAAAGACCTCATGATATATGTATGCATGCATAGAACAACTGTTGATTGTTAAAGGAAGAACAAATTTTGGAGAAGCATGAAGTAGGGGAGGATTGAGTGATCAACCCTATACACCGAGCGAATAGAGTGCAAATACTTCCGGTGAGAGGTTCGAAGCTCAATTCCTTGTTCCCAGCTCTCGCGAGCGTTCTTTATGCAAGTTATGCATATTTCACTTTGACAACTAGAATTGGTAGAGTTCATACATTGCCCATCATCTTGCCCTATGTGCGTATATATATGTATTCTAGGAAGATTGAATTGCTCTTGACCAAGTAGATAGTAGCATACACCCTAGTTGCATTCATGTAGGTAGAATTGCATCCCATGAATTCTACTCCCTTGTGATCTTTTGATCTTTTGCCTTCCTTTAGTATGAGGACATGCTAGACTTTAAGTGTGGGGAGGTTGATAAACCCCGTTTTTAGGATTTATCATGCATAGATTTAAGAGTTTTATCAATAATCTTCCACACTTATTCATATAAAACTACGTGATTTTGTGTTCCTTTCCCCATTTTTCCTCATAGATAAAAATATGCTTCATTTGCATCAAAATTGATATATTGTAATCCTCCTCTATTACCATTTGATGCCTTGATCCGATTGTTAAGTGGTTTCAGAAGTTATAGAGCAAAAATGGCTAAGAGGAATGAAAGAAGCATGCATGAATGGAAGGAGCATGGAATAAATTAAAGATTTGAAGTTTGCATATGCACGCGCACGCGCACCGTGCGTGTACGAGTGGATGCATACACCCAGAGCCAGCGCAGTGGAGCCGAGCGAGGAGTCGGCGTGCCTATATGGCTGGGCCATATTTTCCATGACGCTCACGCGCACCATACGCCTGCGCGCAGATTGCAAAAAGACCCTAGGGATGCGTACGTGTGCCGTGCGCGTACGCGTCGATGGACGAACGTGATTTTTTAATCAAAATACATGACCAGCGATTTTAAGGTGTCCCAGGCCCTGTTTTGGAGTAGAATTTTGGAGGGAAAAGCTTAAGAAGACCAAGGGTTAGGTGTGTTAGGATAATTAGTCATAATTCTAGATATTTTAGGGAGTTAGTTACATTTGGTTTTTAGAGAGAGAAACTCCAACTTCTCTCTAGGTTTTCACTTCCTCCATTGCAATTCTCCTTGGATTTCTTGGTGAGATCCATTGCTAATTCACTTTTACTTTGATATAAGTTGTAGATCTACTCTTCTTCTACTCTCAATTGGTGCTCTTTTGATTCAATCTCTTAGATCTAGATTTGTTTGATTTTGTTACGTTGGATTTGGATTAACAAATTATGTCATTTCATTCAATTGCTTGATTGTTGATGATTGTGTGGTTTAGATAGCTTTAATTCAATTTTCTTCTCTCAATTACATTATGTCTTATATGATTGCCTACCAATTGTTTGTAATAATGACGACTGGTGCGCTGAAATGGTGACGTTTCCATTCCTTGGTAACAACGCTAAAAACTCAATACGCACGTTCATAATCTTAGTTCTTTGTCACAACTTCGCACAACTAACCAGCAAGTGCACTGGGTCATCCAAGTAATAAACCTTATGTGAGTAAGGGTCGATCCCACGGAGATTGTCGGCTTGAAGCAAGCTATGGTCACCTTGTAAATCTCAGTCAGGAGGATTCAATTGATTATGGAGATTTAATAATTAAAAGATAAATAAAACGTAAATTAAAGACAGAGATACTTATGTAATTCATTGGTGAGAATTTCAGATAAGCGTATGAAGATGCTTGTTCCTCCTGAACCTCTGCTTTCCTATTGTCTTCATCCAATCATTCATACTCCTTTCTATGACAAGCTGTATGTTAGGCATCACCGTTGTCAATGGCTACATCCTGTCCTCTCAGTGAAAATGGTCCAATGTGCTATCGCTAAGAATATTCTGTTCCCTTCTCCTTCATATGAGCAGGAGCAAGGACAAGAATATTCTTGTTGAAGCAGATCCAAAACCTGAAAGGACTCTGAAGAGAAAACTAAGAGAAGCTAAATTACAACAATCCAGCAAGCACCTTTCAGAAACTTTCGAATAGGAAGAGGAGATGGCAGCCGAAAATAATAATAATGCAAGGAGGATGCTTGGTGACTTTACTGCACCTAATTCCAATTTACATGGAAGAAGCATCTCCATTCCTGCCATTGGAGCAAACAATTTTGAGCTGAAACCTCAATTAGTTTCTCTGATGCAGCAGAACTGCAAGTTTCATGGACTTCCATCTGAAGATCCTTTTCAGTTCTTAACTGAATTCTTGCAGACCTGTGATACTGTTATGACTAATGGAGTAGATCCTGAAGTCTACAGGCTCATGCTTTTCCCTTTTGCTGTGAGAGACAGAGCTAGAATATGGTTGGACTCTCAACCCAAAGATAGCCTGAACTTTTGGGATAAGCTGGTCAAGGCTTTCTTAGCCAAGTTCTTTCCTCCTCAAAAGCTGAGTAAGCTTAGAGTGGATGTTCAGACCTTCAAATAGAAAGAAGGTGAATCCCTCTATGAAGCTTGGGAGAGATACAAAGAACTGACCAAAAAGTGTCCTTCTGACATGCTTTCAGAATGGACCATCCTGGACATATTCTATGATGGTCTGTCTGAATTAGCTAAAATATCATTGGATACCTCTGCAGGTGGATCCATTCACTTAAAGAAAACGCCTGTAGAAGCTCAAGAACTCATTGACATGGTTGCTAATAACCAGTTCATGTACACTTCTGAGAGGAATCCTGTAAGTAATGGGACGCCTATGAAGAAGGGAGTTCTTGAAATAGATACTCTGAATGCCATATTGGCTCAGAATAAAATATTGACTCAGCAAGTCAATATGATTTCTCAGAGTCTGAATGGAATGCAAGCTGCATCCAACAGTACTCAAGAGGCATCTTCTGAAGAAGAAGCTTATGATCCTAAAAACCCTGCAATAGCAGAGGTGAATTACATGGGTGAACCTTATGGAAACACCTATAACCCCGCATGGAGAAATCACCCAAATCTCTCATGGAAGGATCAAGAAAATCCTCAACAAGGCTTTAATAATGGTGGAAGAAATAGGTTTAACAATAGTAAACCTTTTCCATCATCCACTCAGCAACAGACAGAGAACTCTGAACAAAATACCTCTAATTTAGCAAACTTAGTCTCTGATCTAGAGTCAACCAGAGCCCCCACAGTCAAACTCTAAGTTTGGTGTTGGGAGGCTACAACCAAACTCTAAGTTTGGTGTTGAACTCCCATATCCAAACTCTAAGTTTGGTGTTGGGAAGTCTCAACAATGCTCTGAACATCGGTGAGGCTCCATGAGAGCCCACTGTCAAGCTATTGACATTAAAGAAGCGCTTGTGGGGAGGCAACCCAATTTTTATTTATCAAATTTTATTTTTCTTGTTCTTTCATGTTTTATTAGGTTCATGATCATGTGGAGTCACAAAATAAATATAAAAAATTGAAAACAGAATTAAAAATAGCAGAAGAAAAATCACACCCTGGTTGGCGTTCAACGCCAGAACAGAGCATGGTCCTAGCACTGAACGCCCAAAATGGGCAGCATCTGGGCGTTTGAACGCCAGAATTGCACCCTGGAGAAGAGCTGGCACTGAACGCCTAAAACAAGCATGGTTCTGGCGTTCAACACCAGAAATGGGCAACAAATGGGCGTTCAATGCCCAGAACAAGCACCAATCTGGCGCTGAACGCCCAGAACAAGCACCAATCTGGCGCTGAACGCCCAGAGTTGTGTGCAAGGGCATTTTGCATGCCTAATCTGGTGCAAGGTTGTAAATCCTTGAACACCTTAGGATCTGTGGACCCCATAGGATCACCTCAGGATCTGTGGACCCCGCAGGATCCCCACCTACCTCCACTCACTTCTTCTCACCCCTCTTTCACACAATCCCATAAACACTCTTCCCCAAAATTCTTCACCAATCACCTCAATCTCTCTTCCCTATAACCACTTCACCACTCACATCCATCCACTCTTCCCCATAAACCCCACCTACTGGTATGCGAAATTGTTACTCAGGTTGTGAATTGTTGTTCGAAATTGATTCCCTGGCAATGGCACCAAAAATGGATGCACAGAACCAAGGTCTAAACATATCTTCACAACTTCGCATAACTAACCAGCAAGTGCACTGGGTCGTCCAAGTAATAAACCTTACGTGAGTAAGAGTCGATCCCAAGGAGATTGTTGGTATGAAGCAAGCTATGGTCACCTTGTAAATCTCAGTCAGGCAGATATAAAATAGTAATGGGGTTTTCGAAAATAAGTAATAAAAGAAGGATAGAAATACTTATGTAAATCATTGGTGAGAGTTTCAGATAAGCGCATAGAGATGCTTTCGTTCCTCTGAACCTCTGCTTTCCTACTGTCTTCATCCAATCAGTCTTACTCCTCTCTATGGCTGGCTTTATGTAAGGATGTCACCGGTGCCAATGGCTACTTTCAATCCTCTCGGGAAAATGGTCCAAATGCTCTGTCACAGCACGGCTAATCGTCTGGAGGCATCACCCTTGTCGTTGGTTGCATCCTATTCCTCTCTGTGAAAATGGTCTGATGCGCTGTCACTGCATGGCTAATCATCTTGGAGGTTCTTGATCATACTGGAATAGAATTTACTATCCTTTTGTGTCTGTCACTACGCCCAGCACTCACGAGTTTTGAGCTCG
>NC_029786.2:38997308-38998825 GCF_000816755.2 Arachis ipaensis
GCTCTAATCTCAATTCATAATTTGTCATAATTTCGATACAACTAACCAGCAAGTGCACTGGATCGTCTAAGTAATAAACCTTACGTGAGTAAGAGTCGATCCCAAGGAGATTGTTGGTATGAAGCAAGCTATGGTCACCTTGTAAATCTCAGTCAGGCAGATATAAAATAGTAATGGGGTTTTCGAAAATAAGTAATAAAAGAAGGATAGAAATACTTATGTAAATCATTGGTGAGAGTTTCAGATAAGCGCATAGAGATGCTTTCGTTCCTCTGAACCTCTGCTTTCCTACTGTCTTCATCCAATCAGTCTTACTCCTCTCTATGGCTGGCTTTATGTAAGGATGTCACCGGTGCCAATGGCTACTTTCAATCCTCTCGGGAAAATGGTCCAAATGCTCTGTCACAGCACGGCTAATCGTCTGGAGGCATCACCCTTGTCGTTGGTTGCATCCTATTCCTCTCTGTGAAAATGGTCTGATGCGCTGTCACTGCATGGCTAATCATCTTGGAGGTTCTCGATCATACTGGAATAGGATTTACTATCCTTTTGCGTCTGAGGAACAGTAGTACTTTGCATTAATCTTTGAGGAACAGCAGAGCTCCACACCTTAATCTATGGAGTGTAGAAACTCTACCGTTTGAAAATACATAAGTGAAAGGTCCAGGCATGGCCGAATGGCTAGCCCCTCTAATCTAAGAACCAGGCGTCCAAAGATGATCCAAAGATATCTAATACAATAGTAAAAGGTCCTATTTATAATAAACTAGCTACTAGGGTTTACAGAAGTAAGTAATTGATGCATAAATCTACTTCCGGGACCCACTTGGTGTGTGCTTGGGCTGAGCTTGAATGTTACACGTGCAGAGGCTCTTTTTGGAGTTGAACGCCAGGTTGTAACGTATTTCTGGCGTTCAACTCTAGTTTGTGACTTGTTTCTGGCGTTTAATTCCAGACAGCAGCGTAGAACTGGCGTTGAACGCCCTTTTACGTCGTCTAAACTCGGCCAAAGTATAAACTATTATACATTGCTGGAAAGCCCTGGATGTCTACTTTCCAACGAAATTGGAAGCACGCCATTTTGAGTTCTGTAGCTCCAGAAAATCCACTTTGAGTGCAGAGAGGTCAGAATCCAACAGCATCAGCAGTCTTTCTTCAACCTCTGAATCTGATTTTTGCTCAAGTCCCTCAATTTCAGCCAGAAAATACCTGAAATCACAGAAAAATACACAAACTCATAGTAAAGTCCAGAAATGTGAATTTAACATAAAAACTAATGAAAACATCCCTAAAAGTAACTAGATTCTACTAAAAACATACTGAAAACAATTCCAAAAAGCGTATAAATTATCCGCTCATCAAAAAGGAACACAAGTATCATAAAAGATTGACACTGACCTATGAATAATAATAACCAATCAGAATAATGCAAGAAAAGATGCAACAGTTGAAGAAGAAAATTTAACACCAATGGAAAAATAATAAATTTAGAAAAGAAAATAAAAATATGCAAAAAA